>NW_012026898.1:111147-216837 GCF_000956235.1 Wasmannia auropunctata | reverse complement strand
TATAAAATATAAAATAGATCAGAAGAAGCATATTTAAAATAATAAATACTAAACAACTCTTTTACTTTTTGTTATTTAAAATACATATTTTAAATAATGTTATTTTAAATACGACCGACCCCTGCAATTTACATATCTCACGTGACTGTTTCTACTAATGTGGATTAATTTTAATTTCAGTTTAATGTACATACTCTTGATCTTTTTTTAGTTCCAATATCCAATATTAGTTTCTACCAATGTGGATTAAATTTCGGTTTAACACTTAATTTTTTTCTAATTCTTATCAGAACTAGAAAGACATACAAAGCAAGTAATTAAAATCGAGAACTATATTGATAGAAATGAACATTAGATAATCAAAACGTAAAAATTTACTCTCAATTATATCTGCAGACTAATTAAAGTAGTTGATATAAAATTCAGGATTCACATAGCACGTTTATATTTTCTATCTCTTTCTTCAGTTCTAAGAAATTAGAAGAGAGAAAGACACAGAGTAAATCAAACCGAGATTAAAATTAGTCTACATTGGAGAAATTGGCATTAATCAGTTTTAGCTCCATAGAAAGAAATCCGTAGAGACGCGATTAATCCTGGGCGTAAAAGAGTCGTGAATTTTATCGCAATTGTTAGAAAGTAGTCAGTCGTCACCAATTTCACGTCGACTTTGATTAATTTAACTGACCAATCAAGTGTCAAAACTTGATTAGAGTCAATTCTGCTTTAAGGACAAATGCAATCGGAATTACAATGGAATACGTAATCGGCTGGTTAAATTAATCAAAGATGATGAAATTGGCCCCTTGATCGATTGTAAGGATTGATTCTGAAAGTGGGAATATTCTGGAAAATTATAATTTTTAATTTACAAATTGCACTTGAATGATTGTGACGCGTAGCTAAGATTTGTAATAATAATTGTTTATAGTATAAATAAATGAAACGAGCATTTGTATACCGAATTATGAGAGTATATATATGTATATATAAAACAATGTCACTTAAGCATTAGTTATTAATTGTACACAACTGTGATAATTTCACAGAGCCAGGGTCTGTACAGTATTATGACTTTGATTGGTTTATCGACGCTTTAATCTGGGCCTGCTGAAACGCCTGCTGCAACTTGTCTATCACGTCCCTCTGGGAGTTCAGCTTCTTATCCAAAGTGGACATCAGGTCGTCCACGCGTTTCCTGAAATTCGATCTCCTCGCATGTAAAACCCAAAAGTTTGCTCGGGAGGGGAAGAGGGAGATTGATCGAAGCAAACCTACAGCTCAGACTTGATATAATCCATGCGCTTGTCGACGTTCTGCTTGGCCTCGCATAATTCCTGCTTCACAAGTATGGGTCCTATCAGCTTAAACACGTCGTTCTCTTCCTTCAGAATGTCCAGCTCCTTCTTCACCATAATATTCTCGTTCAGCTGCCCGTCCAGCTGCTGCCTTTGGCTCAGCGCCTTGTTGTATTCTGCAATAGTCAATCGCGTTAACCCTTCATTATTCGCCAGTCCAGGACACTTTGGCCTAATAAACTCGCTAAATACGAATGCTACTTATATACATTACATTTTGCGCAAAATGTTTTATAACTTAAAAAAATGTATGCATTTATTTTTATCTAAAGGATGTATAGAGTATCAAACTTTATTTAATTGTAAATCATTAAAGAGGACAATGAAAATTGAAATATTGGGCTGCTAGAAACACGCGAATAATTAAAAGTTATTCGAATAACGTAGAGTTAAAAGTAACGAGATGTACAAAGTAAAATTTACGCTATTTTTCTAGAAAAACATATATTTATGAACGTCTCATAACCTTTTTGGATTTGTCTTAGAGTGTCGGCTTCATTCTGAAGCTTCTTTTGAACCTCTTCCACCATGATTATCCGAAGGATACTTTTAACTGTGTCGAGAAACGAGCCGCGATCGAATAATGTAATTTTACAATCAATTCGTTTAACAATAATATCGGAAATTCGTGTGAAAATGCAATTCTCAGCCAAGATTCCGTCGACAATACCGACATAACCAAATAAGTAATCTGTAATATTTAACCCTTCGATCGTATCGTCTCGCGCGATTCGATTCGATACATTTCGATAGTTGCCGTCGCTTCAAGTCGCGCAATATCGTTTTTCCACCTACATATATCAGACAGGATCTGAAGCTGGAAGGTATCGGAAGGGTCGAAAGATACAAGTCGGAGCGATTTTTGGATGAAACCATAGAGGTAATTATATAATTAATACATTTTTTATGAAAAAGATATATTTCAAGTATTTAGCAATTGTTTATACAATTTATATCGTTTACGTCCGAACTTTCGATAGTGTGCGAGATCTAAATTCTCACCTGCGTAAACAATTTACTTACTTGCGTTAATTTCAAAAAAGCTGAATAATTAATTAATTAATTAATCAATAAATCATTTTTTTGCAAGTTGTATTTATTATTAAAATCATTTGAATATTTAAATATTCTGGAATAAAGCGCGTAAAACTAATTTATAAATTGATGACTATAAATAATAGATCGCTGCATTTAATCTTAAATGCGTTTCTTATAAAAGAATAATATAAATATCTATTAATTGTTGCAATTATTGTATTGTGCCTGAACAACTTTACGATGCGTGATTTTACTTTTCGCGCACATAAATCAATTCTAACTTTATTCAACTACTCTAATTAATAATCTTTCTGTTGTATTTGTTATAAATTTTATAGATATTAAATTACTGGAATATTTAAATATACTGGAATTATAAATTGATTACTGGAATATTTATTTATTTCTAGCGTAATTAGCCAAAGAATAAGAAACTTGTTTTTTCTCCACAGCCATCCATTTCTCTCATTTTTTGGCATTTAAAATCTAATAAATAGATTTAGAACTAAAGATCGTTGTATTTAATTTTAAAAGCACTTTTTATGAAGAAATATATTTTACATATCTAATAATTGCTGTAACTGTTATATTCTTTTGCCCGGACAACTTCACGTTTATAGTGTACGAGATTTAAATTCTTTCGCGCGCGAACCAATCCTTATTTTATTCCAATCACTTTGCTTAGTTAAAGTAAAATAATCTTTTCTTGTACCTAATATTGAAATTATTAGAATATTTAAATAGTCTGTAGATAACAATAATTTTCAGATTTTGTCTAATAGCCATTTCTACCAATGTAGATTAATCTTGGTTTAACTTATTTTTTTTTTTTTCTAGAATTCTAAGAATTAGAAAATAAAAAATAAATAAAACCGACATTAAAGTTAATCTACATTGGTAGAAATGGACACAAGTTAAATTTGCAATTGGTAATAAAATTAAATTGCGTTCTGACATTATCCATTATTAATACTCCATTCAAAATTCTCTGAAAATCTTTAAAATACTTCGCTCTCTTATTGTTCGATATATATATATATATATATATATATATATATAATTTTTTTTTTTAAGATAGGATATTCAGCAATCTATTATATAAGCAAATCAGCATTATATATGCAAATCCTTTGCTTATTATGTACTACTTACTTACATTTCAGCGCGCGCGATACGATTATTTCGTGAATTTAAAGTATGCAAATTTCATCCTTGCAAACTTATAACTACGAACATGAATGCCCACCGTCAAGAACTTTGCGACCTGCTTTGCGGGAAATCCCGTCGAGGATTTGCCGTTCACGATTTTCGGCATGTATATCTCCTGAAAGTATATATACGATCATTGAAATCGTAATCTGTAAAAATTTTTTCGTTCAACAAAACATTTAATTTAATTTAACGACGTAAATCGCGCGAGAACATACGCGTGACAAGTGTATCGCATTATGTAATGTGCCGATAATTTTAACATCAAGGATCGTTCACGTTAAAAGGAATTTTGTTTGTGCGGCACTTTGTCATCTTTTATTGCCGCATAATGTCAGAAATAAAAGCGAATTGCAAAAGGAAGAGATGCGCGCGGTGGTCAGTGTTGATATTGTTGACCATTCGTCACTGCAATATTGATACGATAAAATGCACTTCCGCGTATTTTTCCACTGCTCGTTAAACAATTTGCACAGCTGTCTGCAGTAGTAATGTTTCAAATGTCAATACTTGTGCGCGTATAAAAGTGTAAAACATACTTGTGTATAACGTAAAAAAGTTTTAATTGCAACAACACTTGATTCCGCGTTTCTCTGTCGACTTCCCTTCTCGATTCGATTTCGTTAAATATTCCCTTTTTGCACGCTATGAGGACGGCCGCTGCGATACTCGTAATTTTCCTTGCGCAATGCACGCATTTACGTGCCGAACCTAAACCGGGGTTCAGAAAAGAAATAGGCGAAATTTTGCATTCGGATTCCTGTATCTTCGGCGTTAAATCGATGTCGATATATCTGTACAACAGGTAAAAGAGTTGCGAATAATTATTGTTAATTCCATTTGTTCGCTGCTGCCGATTATACTCATTACTTCTTTCAGCAAGTTTCAAGGCAAAGTTATCGCGGAAAATGAGATCTGTGATAATATTGATCCGTCGAAGCCGATATTCTTTGTAGTCCACGGCTTCATCAGTTACGCAAATGCGACCATATTTCGGGAGCTGTCTTCGCGATTGGCAGAGGTAGATATACACATTCGCATAATTGAAATCAAAGTATGTACAACGTATCTATAAAAGACCAAAATCTTATTTCAATGCAAAAGTAAATTATAAACTATAGTGAAGAAGTAAGTTGGTGAATTAATTTCTTGACGAATTCTTGACGTAATCACAAGAATTTAATTAAATAATTTTCTGCTTTCACAGAAAGGCAATACGGTATTTGCGCTGGACTGGTCACAAGGAGCCTGCACTGATGGAATCCCCCTCGTTAAGCTTTTGAACTATCCCTTTGCGGTGGTTAACATTCATGATATAAGTCATTTGATGGCAAGGTAACTATATTTAAAAAAAAAAAAAAAAAAAGATTGATCATTAAAACAACAGCCATGTTCAAGCCGGACGAAGTGGCCCGCCAAGCGATTGAATCAATTGAATGTGGTTCATCTATCAGAACCAATCTCTCGTGTTCAATCGCTTGACGCTCGCGATTCGCAGACCGCCTTATCGGTTTGAAATACGCCCAATTTTAATCATTGAACATACATAATACAGCTAATGCAAAATAAGCGTAATACTAGATTATACTATTTTACATATATCAAAGATGTCCATGATATTCTATTGAATTTTTTCTTGTAGATATACCGAGTTCTTGATCAAATGCGGTATCCCATTGGAAAACATTACATACATGGGTCACAGTCTTGGCGCGCACGTGTCCGGTTTGGCCGCAAAATCAATCCAGAAGAGCCAAGGCAATATTACGCTTCTCATCGCCGCCGATCCCGCAGATCCGTTGTTAGGTTACAAGAAATGCGAGGACAGATTCTGCAAGTCCGATGCCGAACATGTAGTGGTTCTTCACACGTCACCTCTTGGGATAGGGAGGGCTGTAGGTCACCTCGACTTGTACTTCGGAGACGGAACAACGCAACCAGGATGCATGGGTGAGAGATCAATTGCATATTAATTGTTGCGTATGAAGGGATACGTTGCGAATGTTTGCTAGAATGACGAGGAAAAAGCGATAGAAGATTGTAAATATAAAATAAATTCGCATTTCAGCTGTAAACGTCGCTTGCTCACATAGCAAATCTGTCGAGTATATAACCGCTATGATAGAAGATAATTGTGGATACCGTGGTGATCCTAAGGAGTAAGTCCCTTTTTCTTTGGCACTACATCTTGATTCAACTTTTACGAGTTTTCCTGAAAAGTCTTCTTGTCAAATTACACACTTTTATACAAGATATTATATCGCATGCATATTTTATTTTATTTTTTATTTTTTTTTCCCAGAAAAACAATTCCCTTTTTCTTTCTTCAAATATAAACAAAATTACTTGAGTGTACAGATTTTTTTTGTTATTTTGCGACTGTTATATCACTTATTATATCTTGACATTTTTTTCCAGATCATCCTCTTTGCAATGGCTTTCTTCTTGGCTTCCAAATAGCAGGCGTACTAAAATGAATAATGTAACGGAATGCGTTTTTATAAATAGCAACATATTAGACAGCAACAACTTCTTAGAGGGAGAATACACCATCAAGAATCCTCAGTGCACGCAGGAAACTTCTAACTGCAAACAGTAAATAGCTGAAGGTCGTTGAATAACTTGCAAGTTCAATATGTATATATATGTGTGTGTATAGGTATGCACAAGTTAATCGTTTTACTAGCACGTAGATCTTTTTTTCTCAAGATCTTTGAACTAATTACCGACGAAAGAAAACGAAGCATTTTAACCTGTAACGTTTAATAAAATTGATAGAAAATATTAGATAAGGGATGCAGAGATGAAAATAGAACTACCACACAGGAACTTCATTGCGCATTATCGTATATTTCTCGATTATCTTACTGAATTAAATTTTATAATAATTATACTTTTATTATCTCATTCGTTCTCTCTTGTGTATATGACGTTCTCTCGTTTTTCGCCTTTAAAACGGCAGAGATACTCTCGACAATCGTCTGCCACGGGAATAACTCTCGTTTCAACGTATAATTCGCGCCGTATGAAACATCGTAGTACATCGCTCAGACGTTTCTCTCGCATCATCGTTTATCATACATATCGTGTGTGTTAATAGTCTCTCTCCCCCACCCACCCTTGTTTTTTTTCTTTCCTTTCTCTCGCGTCTCGCACTCGTAAATAAAATACATCGTCGCGTTGTTAATTTTTTTTTTGTCGAACAGTCACCTGTAGTTTTCCTTATAATCGATATTGATACATTAACGTCGATCTTGTCGCGAGATTGGAAATATCGCTAGTCTCTCTCTCGATTAATACAGATAATCCTGTATATGACCTGTGTATTCAATCAATTTGATTCACAACTCAAGATATTCGTTAAAATGATTATCAAAGCTAAGTTAGGAAATCCTAATTCTTAGTCTTTTCATTTTTCTAAATAACGAGTTCGTGCCCCATAATATCACAAATGTGTGTTGACGCATCCGAAGAAAATTTACGTGTATGCAAAGATAATAAAATTCTACTTATTATTTTACTGCAGCAACAGTAAAATCATGTCATATTACATCCTGCTCAATGATAAGAAATTCTTTTCTTTTAAAACGACTGGATAAAACGCACTAATTACATTTCAACGTGATAAAAGCAATATTATAAAATAGCAAAATATGTATATATAAGGCGATCTCAATAGTACCGTACCATTAGGTACACATATACATACATGTATAACAATTCATTTCGATTTAACAATAGAATTTCTGGATATATGATAACAAAGCTTTTAATTTAAAACACATTTTTAACTATGACAGATATAAAAGTAAATAATATTTCAAGAAGTTTCATTACATTTGCATTCTAATAGTTTTCAGCTGTGTGTGTGTGTGTGTGCGTGTGTGTGTGTCTTTTTAATCTCACAAAGCTTATAAACACAGGATGTTCAATGTTCAATTTTAATTATGGAAAAAAAAATAATGTTCCTTTAATAAGAATTCAGAAAGGAAATGCACTTTCAAATATTCGCAATCATTTCTTGATATCTTAATTCATTTATCCTTTTAATATTTTTCATATCCTACATAAACTTCGCTTATAACGATAGTCAGACTTAAATATGATAAATTTTGCTATAATTCAGAAATGATAATATCATGAGGAAGATATATTGACGTATAATCTTCGCTTACATCGAGGAGTACGCATTTAACTCACATACTTTATTCCGATATTTGTTTTTCACTCGAGTAAATAAACTCGCACAAATAAATGGAGATTTGAAATAAAACTTTGAGATTAATAGAAGCGTTAGGAAAACGTACATTATCGACTGTCGTATTCTTTTTTTTTTTGTTTCTTTCATTTGCTGGATTTGATCTTGCCACATCCGGATACACATTATGACGCCTCGACTCGTTCGCCTCACGCATTAGACTTATAGGTCTGCAATATAGACAGCCTATATATCTCGAAACCGCGCATTGTATAAGGTATCTTTTTTTCTTTTTTCTTTGTATTTTAGTTTGCACGGAGCTTGATCGCGATCAACTTACTTTCGATTTCTGATCCTGCAGAGATGAGCTTGGTGTGCGGTTGTGCGGTCGTGCTCGGCTGCGGATTATTCAACTGTCCTGTGGTCGTGGGTGCCGCAAAGCCGGGTGGTGGTTGCATCGCCCAATGTTGAGCAGGTGCGTTCTGTTCCTACGCATGGGAGATGTGAATTGTGTTACGTCTGCATGTACCGTCGATGTATAAAATATATTTGTATTATATAAAATGTATTTTGTATAGAATAAATCAAATAAAATTCAGACGTTTTTACTCTACGATGAATAACAAAGTTCAAATTGTCAAAAATACATACACACAAAATATTTGGTACCTGTTGCGCGTTGTGGGCTACAACATGAGAAGGATGAATATGGGGAAATTGCCAAGCGTTGGTAGTTTGGAATGGAAGTGGTCTAGACGAAGTAACTATAGCCGGATCAATCGAAGTCCAATCTGCGATAGGTCCGAAATTGTTCCATCCTTTTTGATGCAACGCTTGATGGTGAAACTGTTGTTGCTGCTGCTGCTGCTGTTGTTGATTGTTAATTTCGCACCAATCTTTCAGGGTATAAACCGCGTCACCCGTGCACTTGCCTATGTCTGCAACGGAAAATTTATCCGGATATAAATTTACAAATATATTAAAAATATCCAATCATATCGAAGGTTAAAATTATTACTTTGCGTGCTGAGAAGCGGACTTCCGTTTGGAAGGTACGCACTCTGCTGAGGTGGTTGCGCTCCTGCAAAGATAACATGGTTGGAGACAGACGTTAATAAATAGCAACGTTCCATTGATCTACATCTCTTTTTGCTTATAGATCCGACAGACCTTTACACAGAGCTTTTGCACTTTTCGTATAGAAATCCGCGAATTAATATAATTTCGTGTCTACGGCTACGATAGATTATCGTATACGTATGTAAACTTCACGCACTGTGCACTATGATTCCCGATGCCTGGAAATATTGGTGGAACACTAACCAGAGAGGGCACTATTCGTTGGTGCTGGTCGTGGTATACCGAGACCGAATGAGTTCATGTGATTTGGCGTGGAACCAGGAAAGCCCGGTGGCGGGAGTCGACTGCGCTGTCCTAAACTGGTAGCCGTCACAGTGCCTTGTGCAGGGCTCTGCGCACCGCTTGGTAACAGATTTTGCGGAAGACGGGACAAGAGGGAATGCGACTGAAGCACCTGTAGATTTTGCAAGTGCTGGGCTTGTTGCTGCAAGTGCGCTATGTGCGCAACCTAGAAAAACATTTGTTTCCTTAATGTCCACCAATTTCTATCAGTTGGAAGCAGATTAACTTTAATCTTGATTTAACTTACTTTTTATCCTTCTCTAGATCTGAGGATTAGAAAAAGATAAAAAGTGAGTTAAACTGAGGATTAAAATTAATCTACATTGGTGAAAATACATTTAAGGGAATCTTCTCATCAATTAGCACAATATATGTAGAAACAGCTTTTACAATTTCTTTTTAAGTAGGACAGACTGCCATAGAGAAATCTAAAGTTTAAAGTTGTAAATTGTATTTAGTAACACGCACAAATACATACATGTAGATATTTTTCTCCAAATTTTCCTTTTAAATTTATTTTAAAATTATTGGCACTACATTTAAACTTCAATCCTTTATGTGCATTCTGTCCTATTTTTAAAAAGTTTTAAATTCTTAAAAAAAAAAAACTTTTTATTGTGCCATTCGATAAGACCTCTTCAAGTTCATTTTAAATAAATTTTATGTAAAGTACTCAATTATACAGAACCTCCCAAAAAAAAATGTAGAAATCTAACTTTTATGACGCACCATTGTAAAAGAATAAACAATTTTTTTTATCAACAACTACATACGTTTTGCATGACTCTCTCTATGCTCTGACATGACTCCTTGACGCAGTTTTATCAGTCCATTTCAAAATATAATTAAAATACAATAAAAAGATTAATAAAAAATTTGTTAAAAATTTGGAAAAAAATACATGTATTACAAAAAAAAATAACAGAAAGTATTATCGAAGGTTAAATGTAATCTTGCTAACCGTATTAATTATTAATACCAAAAGTGAAATAATCTTGTTATGTGCAATTATCGAATTAACAAGAAATGAAAGAAAACTTTTCAATACGGATATTTACTTGCGGAAAGTGTTGCTGATTAAGGCTCGCAAGAGTTTGTTGATGCTGCACCCTAGTGTGCTCCTCCCTTTCTCTCTGTTGCTGTTGTTGCTGAAATATCTTCTGCTGTTGCACCTGCATCTCGTCTTCTAAAAGTTCCGCTAATGCTTTCTGCGTTTCGTGAAAAGGATCGAAACCTAAATCGTCGTCCGCTTTAACGTCTGAGCCTGCGTCACAGTGATTCCGAACTTCCTCGATTGTAGCGTGGCCGTTCTGTTTTATGTACTCACAATTCTCTTGATTTTGTTGTGCCTTAGAAATTTTTTGTAACATTAGTAACATATTTTTCCTCAGTAAAAATTTTTTTGTACCAACAACGCATTGTTATTTAGTTTTTATTTATACACACAATTCGAAAACTTTTCTTTCGCTCACCTGTATATTAAGCCTTTGTTGTAATGAATTTTGTTGATAATCTGCCATAAACTTAGATGCGGGTGAATTTACAAGTAAGTTAGATGTAAAGGTACCAGATGATGGTTCTGCGAGTGTAGCGGTGTAAGGTGCATTTATATAAACCTCTTCGTCTACAAAGCCCTCGGAATTGAATGTTACTCTCGGTGAATCAGACGGACTGGATTTTGATATAATGTGGTTCGTTCGAGATGATTCGGGTTGAAAGCCGAAAGCAGCCTGCCAATCTTCACTAGAATGAACCGTCGGCAAGGAATCGGGTATTGTAGCCACTCCTGTGCTTGTCCAATCTAGATTTGCGTTTGCTATGTATCAATAATAACATACCAATAATTACAAAAAAAAAACTTGATTACGATAACGTAGAAAAATGGAAAATGTGTGAAATGTATAATAAAAACAAAATTTGTATAAAGTGTTTAGATCTTAAATTTTAAAACTTTAATAATAGTTCTTTATAACGCCTTTTTTTTTAGCAAGCAAAATATGATCTTGTTTAGAATTTTCATTGTAAAGAAAACTAACGCAAATTGCGTAACACAAATATATTGAGCTTATTATACACACCTGCGAGGGAATTTGGTGGCATTGAGGTGTTGGTAGTTGGTATTTTTTGGAAGGTATTCGAACTGAAGAAACTATTATTGTCCGCTTGAAAGATCGACCGATGATTGAGTTGCATTTGAGATCCATTGTGTAGCCCCGGTGGCGGTGGTTGATTGGCACCTTGTGATGAATTTGTGCTAGCTGGAGACGAACCTACGAGATGATGCGCAAAAATCTCTATACTACACGGCGCGGTCAGAATTGTTTCTATACTCTTATAATGCCAGAATAAACAGCTGTTCAATCTATTTCTTTGCTCGAGAAATATTTACACGCACGTCACGTAAAATTACATAGGTTGTGCATTCCACAGTAACAAGAGTATTTCTTTGGATACAACACTCGTATAATTTTGAAAAATACAATCACTTTCGATCAGTTTCAATTAGTGAATTTTGTCAGGCAAGCTGGCCCAACGCCAGCATTTTTCATCGGAAATCTATAAGGAATATATATAACATTTAAGTGTACACAAAACACAAAAAAAAAACGGCTATTACTGATCTTTTTCCAAGAATTCTCTTTATTTTGGCATATATCAATAGATTATTCAATGCGTACGTTGTTATTTTACAGAAGTAATATAGTCAAAATATATTATTTGTTGTGCGCTCAAATTTTAGATTATATATTCAACACGAAGGACAAGAGCAAATTTTCTGAATTCATTACAAATATTATGATTAACATTATGCCATGTTATAGCTTTATTATTTCCATTGTGGTGAACACAAGCTTTTCCTGATTTCCAATAACAAATTTATATTAATGCTATAAACATATGTATTATATATTGTATATATAATATATATACACACATATATGAATATGTTACAATGACAATTTATTCAAATACTTCATTTGAAACTACTTTATTTATGCAAACACATAAAATAATCAATAAAAGATAGCCCTGCCAACAGTATTAATGGCAAATCACAACTCAAAAATAATCGTATCATCAAATAAAAGTAGAAATTGATTACAAATTAAATGAACCAAAAATAGTTTTGTAACGCTTTCTTCCTAATCTGTTAAAAAACGTTCACACGTAGAATTTGTTTACCAGGAAATGTAGAGAGATAAATATAATGAAAAGGAAAAAGAAAAAGGAGATGTGTGTAGCAGCGAAAAGGATCAGGCTAAAGAACTCACCCAAAAGAACAGCACCACTGTTTTCCTCGCTTGATTCAGCCAAGTGCTCGGCTTGGTGATTTACATTCGAGTCTTCTGTGCTCGAGATCGTACTCGCTGGCGTGCTACCTTCGCGCTGTTGATCCGTTTCACTGTCCGAGTGCCGACGTTCCCCATTTTGAAATGCACCATTTACATTAACTTCGTGAGACTGTAATTGAACTAATTTTGATGTTTTGTTGCTAATTTGTTGTGGCTGTGGCTGAAGCTGCTGTTGTTCCATTTTACACTTGTTACCCAATTTTTGCAACATTTCACTGTTCGTATCAGCGGAAAAGTTTCTAACGTCCTTTTGTCCAGTAATTTGCGTCTGTGAACTATTTTGCGTGTTGTTGATTGAGCTTGATTCAGATCGCGACGTCGTACGAGTACCGTGCTTCTCTTTATTTTGACTATTTTTATGTTTATTCCGAGCTGCCTGCGCTTTACTTTCGCTATTACTTTTACCCCGCCTTACACCCACACCACTTTCACCCTTGTTATTGTTGTTTTGTTGATGCGTAGACATCCCGGAGGAAATGTGACTTTGTTGAGCTACCGTGCCGTTTCCGCTCGTTACATTGCTGTGTTGTGAAGTTGTTTGCGCAGGTGGCAATATTTCTTTACCTTGTGTACCTAAAAACAAAGTACGTTAAATACGTTATTAGCATCAAAAATTTCAAAATTTTCAACAATGTGTATTCCGTGGACAGACAGATTTACTCACTATTTGTCTGTCCAGGTTGCAACGACGGCCATGCTTCTTTAGTCTGCGAATTTACGGTCCCACTTTCCCTAACAATACTGCCCGTAACAGGTGGCGATGGCGTCGGTTTTCTACGCAAACGAAAATTAAAATTCGCTTTACGTCTCATAACTGGACTCGGAGGAATTATTTTTACGAAACTGATTTTTATACCGTTGAACTGAAGACGCGTGTGCATGTAACGACTGCACGAGCTTGCGCTCGTACTCCTGATGTTTACCCTGATGCATCTCCTCCTTGGTAAACGATGCCTCCTGGTCCCCAAGATCGTGCAGGTACATGCAATCTGGCTTTGGACAGGCTTGGTTACGCATAAAGTGCGAACAATATTTCGTCGTTCCTAAAGATGTTTTTATTGTCCGTCCGTCCACAACAATGTTATTCACAGCCTCTATAGCACGTAGCGCATCCTCTTGACGCTGTTACAACGTGAAGAATGTTATCGCTTACGCGGATATTTATTACACAAGTTTTTTTGTCCCACTCGCGGGAATCCGTGACAAGAAATCGTCGTTTTTACATTTTTTACAAAGGAAAAAAAAGTAACTTACTTGATAAGTAACATAAGCCGAAGCACTGGGGCCTTGAGACCCTGCATAGGAAGTACTCTGGTTAATTACGACTTTGTGTATCTTCCCAAATTTCCCAAAATATTCGTGTTTCTTTAAAACCTAGAGCATGCGAATTGTTGAATCTCATAAACTTTTTATTTCTCTTAAAGATATGGTATTTGCAGAGCTCATCGTGTTTTATCGATACACTTATAGAACACTTGTATTATCGCGCCATACTCACATCAGCATCTGCCAGCCGCATTGGTAATCCTACTACAAACACTAAATTTTTTTGTACTACTCTCACATTTGCTAGATGTTTCCGATTTTCTGTAACTCTCTGCTTCCGTTGTTGATCTTTTAACCTCTTCTCGGCTTTCAATCTAAAAGGCAGCAGAGAGGGTACATTTATTCCAATAATATGTATTCATGGCCGAATCACGTATCGTAATGAGGCAAGCTTTGCAACTGTTGTAAGATGACAGTTTAACACGACAGTTTTATACACATTTAGATCCAGATGAGAAATCATCAGGGACAAAAATCAATACTTGTTAAAGAAGCTTGGACGACAGTTGGAAAATTGCTTCATATGCTGGCAGTAACAGACTCCCGTGCGAATTACCTTGCTATTTCTTCCTTGGTAAGGGGTTTAAAGTCAGCCGGATTTTCAGAATAGGCCTTTCGACACGCGGGACACAGGCCGTTCTCGTCGGTACGGATTCTGTGCCAACAGAACCGGCATATCTGGTATCCGCAGGTGCACGGGAAGAAATTTAGATCGTCCACCTCCAACGGCTCCATACACAGAGGGCATTCCACCGCATCCTCGCCGCTTTGATTCAATACTGACATCCTCGTCGCCGATCCCGTGAATATCACAAGACAGCAAATTACGAATATTTGAGTGCCAAAGTCTGCAAATAAAACACACACGAGTCACAAGAGATGTACGTGCGCCGTATGCACAATTAACGCCTGATGATCACGTCTCTTGATTATTTGCTTTGTTTATCCGCGCGACTACACCGCGGTGTGTCGTACAGCCTTCGAATTTCGCGTCGCAGCCGTCCGTAAATGCCACTTGGAACTTACATGCAAAGTCGTCACCCCGCTGGTGGTGAATAATTGACAGTGCTCACGGACCTTCACACACGCTGCTACCTTTTTCCTGATCTGAAACAGATGGACGCGAACCGTTAACACCATCCGCGTTCTCTCTCTCTCTCTCGCTTGTCGAACGTGTGTCGCCGGATTTTACGTCTCGCACTCGCGATCGACGCGTTTCTGTTCCGTTCCGTCGTCGCTCGATCCGAGCATTCTCCCCGCCGCTCGCTCGACGACAGTACAAACGTAAACGTGGACACGCGCGCGAGCGCAACTTTTGCGCGACGCAGAAGAGAGGCCAGCAGACGTCAGAGGCGAGTCAGTGTCGTCGCGAAGGAAACGCGTTCTCGTCTGTCCTCAGCCGCACTCCCACGCGCTTCTCCCCGCTTATCAGATCGAAACAGGTGCGAGCGGGTGGAAGCGAAAGAGGGTGGAAGAGGAGGAGGAGAGGAGAGAACAAGAGCGAGAGCCGCGGCGGAGCGGAGGCGAAAGGGCGACGACAGGTCACGAACCGCGCGAGTTCCGTTTTGACAGGAGCTGTCAGATCCGCGCGAGAGAGAAAGAAAACGGAGGGGAGAGTGGGAGGGGACGGAGGGGGCGGGCGGGGGAAGGGAGAAAGAGAACGAATGGCGAGAGAGGTGCAGTGAACAAAGGAGACGTGCACACCGGAATTCTCGCGCGATTACGCACGAGGCCGCTCGCTCGCTCGCTCGCGCGCGCGCGACGCCCTACGCACAGAGAGAGAGACGGAGGGTCGACGACGTCATTCTTTCAATTCCTCTTTCTCTCTCTTGCCGAGCATCCCGAAGTGAGACGGGAGTTGGTTCTCACCGTCCGTACGGACATCGAGGTCGTCGACGACTGTCGACGACCGACTGGCGGAAGGGGGAGGAAGTCGAGAGAGAAAAAAAATCCTGTGCACGGGAGAGTCTCCTCTCTTTTCTCTTGTCTTTCCTTCGCGCTTTCCACAAGTTTCTCACGCGTTCCTCAACGTCCCTCTCCGTGCCTTTCGCCGTCTTTCGCGCGAATGCGAAAACACGAGAGACCGTGTGTACATAATGAGAGGGCGACGATCGGGCGAAACAGCTGTTGGTGGCGTCCGCGAGCGCGAGAGGCTCGGCGCGGAGGGCCAAGCGGGCGCGAGGAGAAACACACTCAGGCGGGTGTGTGTGCGAGTGAGAGAGGTACTCCCGCGGCCTGGCTACGCCATAACAGAAACCTACGTGAAAATCCTCTCTACCGCGCGCGGGTGTAGAGTGGTGTAGAGGCCCCGGCGTGGCCGTGGTGGGGCATGACACGTAAATTCCGCTTCTCGTTCGCCTCGTAGAGGCCACGAGTACGCAAGGACGACGATGACGATCTACGTTTCGCGGGAGACGAGAGAGAGAGAAAGTCCGTGAGGGAGGAAACCTCGTCGCGATTCGAGTGGGCGAGAGAGAGAGAGAGAGAGAGAGAAACATTTTGAAGCGCGGGACAGAGAGGGGGCGGTCGGGAGGAACGAAAGAAGGGTCACAGGGAGGGATGGATGGTAGGGAGGAGGAAGAACGGTGTCGTCGACGAGGCGGACGAGCGAAAGAGATGAACTGCCATTCTATCGAGTCACATCGTCGAGGAGGGAAGCGAGCTTTTCTACTTTGGTTGATCCCAATCTTATTTCTTCGTCAATCTCAATCTTGATCTTTTCGCCTCTCTCGCTCGCGTACATCTACCTGCGTGTTTTTCTCTTTCCCTCTCTCTCTCTTTCTCTCGACACATTTTTCTCCCTCTCCAGACTAGGGCACGAGACGATCCCGCGGGAGACTAGGCCTCGCGCGACCTGCCCTGCCCCCCGCGACGACGCGCCCCGACGACGGCCCCGACCTGATCCGGGTTTCTCCATTTATTTATGTAAACGCGAGCAGAGGCGATCGCGCGCCAGTCGAGGCGCACCAACGACGGCGACGGCGGACGGCCGATGACGAGGATGGCGATCGTCGCAGCATCGCGAACGTCACGCGAGATTCCGCGATCCATCCGCCAGAGGGGTTGCTGCCCGAGAGGCCACGGGCGCACGTATCTACCTCCCTCCGCGCGATTCACTTTAACCTTAATAAACCGCCGAGGCCAGCGAGATCCTTGGGGGCCGAGCGAGAGACGGACGAACGTCGATCGCCCTGAGCGCGGGTGTTCCCTCCGGGTGTTCGCGCGCGCCCTCCCCCCGGGTCGAAACTCTCCTTCTCTCTTTTCTCTCGCGCACGCTTAAAGTCTCCGCAACCGTCAAACACGTCCTGCCCGCAACGCGCGCGTCGCTTCCACACGCGAGCCGAGTATCCCGCACACGGTCCCTTTATTTACTTACATCGACTCACGACTTTTCCGCTAACAAATCTCTCTCTCTACTGGGAAATTTTTCCTATAGCACTGTCTCCGGCGGCCGGGACCCGTGGTTGGTTGCTGCTGCTGGTGGTGGTGGTGGTGGTGCGCGTCCGCGGCTGCGCGCGAGCCCGGATGTCGCACGCGCCGCCGCGGCTTCTCCCCTAGGCGTCGCGCGCGATGTCACTAGCTGTCGCCGCTGTCGGCCTGTCGGCGTTCAGTCGGCGCTGTCGCGAGGACTCGCGAGATGAGGGGAGGAATCGATACTTGTGTGTGATTCGCCGCTCTGACTTTGCGGTACAAGTGCAGCCGTTTATCATCGTCCCCGCGGGGACGTGCTTTTGCTTTTATTTATCGCCGTTTCCTGGATTCCGCACGACTGGCGTTTGCATCTCGCGCGCGGTTAAACGGAAGTACGTAACGCCAGATCGATGCAGCCAATGAATGCGCGCCAATTCCTCTAGGCGACTTCCGCCGTTCGAAACGGTTTCAGCCTGAAATTGATGGTTTTAGTATTGTCACAAATAATTCACGATCTACAGTCGTAAGTTGTAATGTAAAAATAAATATTTCAACTATATATATGATGTGAAAACGATATAAATTTTATATGTATGTATAAAAATTGTAAGGGTGGCGCGGTTCAACCTTCGGATAAGTTGTGTCAATTGTGTGTTAATCTACCTAATGGATAAGTTATTACTACACATAATTTATATCCGAAGCTAAAAAATCCTAAGAGCACAAAAAAACATTCTCAATTGTAATTGGTCGATTCGCTTACTGCTTATTACTCGATCTCCAATTTGTAATTTATAGTCGGCGGTAAAATCTGTGTCACATTGGAGACGCGAGGATTGTGAATTAGAGATTAGAATTCGACCGAACAAAACAGCTGGATGAAAATTTAAATGATTTGATTAGTCGGAATTTTCAATTCGTAATGCTGATTGGTGCTCCGATTCATTCGTGCTGCGAGAATAGCTGTCAGAGCGGAAATCGTGTATCTTACACGATTTCCGCTCGATTTTAACAGCTTGTCAAACATCAGATTATATAGTTTAATAATTGTAAAATTATTACAAAGCTAAAAGGTAAAAAATAATAAGCCAAGTACACAGGGTGCATCTGTGGCGTATAGTAAATATAAATATTAAAATTATATATACATATGAAAAAATTGTTCGAATATCATACCTTTATTTAACCATACATTTTTATAGTTTATTCATTATATTTACTATTAATTTTTCAGTTAAAATATAGCAATAAAAAATAATAGCAAACATAATAAATTATAAAAATATATTATTACATAAAAAGATGATGCTTACGTAATCGTTAATTATGTATAGGTATACTTTTAATATTCGTTTTTAGAAATATAAAAAGTATAAATATTTTCAGTTTCAAACTTTTTTAGGGACTATCATGCAGGCGATGATACATCGCGATCCTTAATAGTGATTTTAACAGTATACGAAAGATTATAATATATTATATTACAAATTAAATATTGTATATTTATGACAATTACAATATACAGAGTATTATTCTTATCATACGGTATTAACATTGCAAACATGTCTTTTTAAAAAATGTAAATACCTATACTTACATAAATATAAATTTATAGTTGTTTAGTGCGTAACAAGGTAAAAATTTTGGCAGATTCTGTAATAAATTTTTTTGTACCAAACTTTTTCTTATTTTTTCTTTTACAAATCATTTGAATTAAGACTTTTGTTCATTCACCACTACTTCACTCGTAATGTAAGAAGCGAAAAAATAATAAAAATTCTTGCAAAATATATTCAAATAGAAATGTTTCAATAAAACATTTGCAATCGAAATAGACTTATAAAATATAACGAGAATTATCTATTTTTATTTCGGGGGAAGAATTATTTCTATATATTATTAATTTGAGAGACAGTTGTCATAGTTGGGAACAATTTTGTGCATAATTCATTCCTAGATGTATTTATTAATTAACGAGACAAAAGGATTTTCAGTATATTTTACAAGTCAGTTCTATCGATTGCAAGTGCTGTTTTTGAAATATTTCCACATTTTAATATATATTGCAAGAATTTGTGTGTATATATTTCCTCGCTTCTGACGTCACAATCTGAGATAGCAGTGACGATTAAACAGAAAAGCCTTAAAGCAAATTCAAGTTATATTCAAATTCTAATTTCTAGTTTTCTTTAATCGAGCTACGTTTCTTCGACCTCTTCTTACGTTCACGAATAACGCCAAGCAGTGGATGCCTTGTTTTTAAATTGTCAGGAAACTGCACGACAGAGCTCTCTGTAGATACCGGTTTTAGTTCTGGCGCACCAGACAGTTTTCTCCTTACTGTTAAAAAGCCAGCTGGCTTGATATTTACTGTACAGGAAATATCAGCATTAATACACATAATAAAGAGGAGATAATGTGACAAAGAAACAATTTCTTTTTCATTCCTAAAAAGCTTCTTACCAGTCTTATACTGTGGAGTGTCCTTTTTGGAATTAAAAACACATGTGACATTATGGCTCGTGTTGTGAGCGACGATGCAATATCGTTCATCTTTAATTCTAAACTTTGACTTATCCTCAAAGACTATAGTCTGACCATGAAGCTCTTGCGGGTCTATCTACATGCAACACACAAGATTATACCAGTTTTGAGGCACTAAAAACAACCGTAGGCTGATATTCATATCGCCAGTTTGATTTAATATTTGAGGTTGTCTTAAATATAATCTTGAGACACTGATTACATTTATACATTACCATTTGTCATTAATTAAGTTTAGTAACATTTGTAGTTATCAACTACTTACAACTAGTTACTTATAACATAATTGTTATAAAACTGGATTTAACTAGCAATTATACATTTATACATTTTACATCAATAAGAATTGAAGATAAATTCAATTAATAGTGACATGTAAATCTGTCATTGTATAGTCATATTGTTTTAAATCTGTATCAAATTATACATTAGAGATTGAGAATTGCAAATTAGAAATTAGAATTCAATCAATTAGAAATGGATTAAATTGGTCAAATTCTAATCTTTAATTTATCCTAATCTCCAATGCATATTCTGATATGGACTTAAAATATGGTTGAGTGAACTTTTAAAAAAATTGGTTATAGACTTAAGACAATCTTGAAATATTTTTATAATCAAATGTACACTCTTTATAATTAAAATCAAGTAGGTAAATATATTTGATATTTCGCAAAAGTAAAAAGTCAAAATCTTGTGCAGTCTAGTGCAGCAATAAAAAAAACCTTTGAATATAAAATTGAACTGTGTGTGAATACCACCCAATAATCTTTCATTCTTAAGACTTACTAATCTAGGAATGTCCATTATCCAAATCTCTTCACTATCCGATACATCCTCCAAGTTAAATGTAGAGGATACATTTTCCTCATTTAGCGACTCCTTTTCAACTATTTCTTGAAGCTAAAGATGAATAGGAGATTAGAACTTTTACTCAATATTATTCCTTAATAATTATTGTAACAAAATAAAATTTAACTACGTAAATTATATAAATTAAAATTATAATTAATAAAAACAACGAAACCGCAATAAAAATTTAAAATTAAAATGAAATAAATGGTGTCACTTACATTGCGCGGTCTGGTCAAAATTGAAGTGGGCAATGACAATCCGTTGACCACTAGATCGTTCGATTTATCGGTGCCGCCGTCCGAGGTCTGTGCGATCTCGTCATCCGTTACACTTTCGCCCAACGATTTGTTGGACTTTTTCAAAATGCTTTTGCGCGATTTAACGGGGCTCCCGGTCGTTTTAGGTGACTTGGCCTCTGTGTTTATCGTGATAGATTTGCGCTTGTGATTCGAAGACGGAGTATCCACGACGTCCTCCATTAATATCATCGATTTGTTCAACTGCGTGTTCAGTTTTGTCACCGAGTCTTCGTCTGCGGAGTCCATCATTTTTTTCTTTAGTCTAAATTATTCTAAATCTTAAATTATAGTGTGTAAACTGCGCTTGCGACAAAGCCAGACAAAGCGAAAGCGATCTCACCAACGAGCATGATGCACACGAATACTCAGTAGCTGCTATAGGTTATGGTTCGTTACGACGGTTCTCATGGCGGAGCTCTCGGGTGACGCTTGAAGGAGGATTCACATTGCTGCGTTCAGCAGAAAAAGTGGCTTTAGGACGAATTCACACCACAGTATAACCAGTAGGTCCACTTCGTGTCGGCAGCGCACCGGGAGCGTCCCGTTTGACCACGTCCCGATTGACCACAGCCACTCACAGCGGCCGGTGCCTAGAGATTTTCCACTGTTCAAGCGCTGTGAGTGGCTGGTGGTCAATCGGGACGTGGTCAATCGGGTATCACCCGTCGGCACCTTTGATCTCCTTTTCCGGATCACGTGAGCATCCATCATGTTAAATCCAGGACCGAATTGAGAAAAGTGCCTCACAAGTAATAAAACAGATAAGTAATATGGATTCGATACAGTAAATCAATAAATTCAATGTGTAATAATCAATAAATTCAATCGAATAAAACGTATTATTAGTAACAATTATTCGTAGGAGTGATCACTAAAGAAAATTTCTGATGTAATTGCTTATAAATTGTCTGCACATATGTATGTACGTTCCTATCGTCTTGCATTTCATTGGATCCAACCCAAAACAAAAGTTGCGCGGCGATACCTGCGCGAAGACTCAGTTTTTCGCTGAGTGGACCTACTGGTTATACTGTGTTCACACCTTGACAGAAAAGCGGAAAACAGAAAAGCAGAAGCCAATCAGAACTCGCACTGGTAGCAAGAAAAGCAGAAAGAAAAAATTATTGCCTACCAACGCGAGTTCTGATTGGCTTCTGCTTTTCTGTTTTCCGCTTTTCTGTCGAGGTGTGAATTTGTCCTAAACAACTGTAGTAAAATTCTTTAATATGATTGGTTTATACATTTAGATCACCAAAGAACTAACGGCAAGAATCAATCGTGTTGAAGAATCTCACAACCATGGTGTAAGAAAAGGTGTAAGGGCGAATTCACATCTTGACAGAAAAGCGGAAAACAGAAAAGCAGAAGCCAATCAGAACTCGCGTTGGTAGTTAATAGTTTTTGCTTTCTGCTTTTCTTGCTATCAGCGTGAGTTCTGATTGGCTTCTGCTTTTCTATTTTCCGCTTTTCTGTCAAGATGTGAATTCGCCCTTATGCAGTGTTAGGGCGAATTCACACCTTGACAGAAAAGCGGAAAACAGAAAAGCAGAAGCCAATCAGAATTTACGCTGGTAGCAAAAAAAGCAGAAAGCAGAAACTGTTTGCTACCAGCGCGAATTCTGATTGGTTTCTGCTTTTCTGTTTTCCGCTTTTCTGTCAAGGTGTGAATTCGCCCTTAAGGCAAGAGCACAGACTTTTGCATAACACTGCATAAGACATAAGGCATAAGAAAATCAACCAATCAGAGTATGAAATGAAGAACTCTGATTGGTTGATTTTCTTATGCATTATGTCTTATGCGTTATGCAGCATTATGCAAAAGTCTGTGCTCCCGTCTTTACGGAAAAATTTTAAGTCCCGAAACACAATAGATGTAGTAAGCTTAAGCCGTAAGAAATTGACCAATCGTAATCGATTATTTTCTTCACATTCGACTGCGATTGGTCCATTTCTTACGGCTTAAGGCTTATTACATCTATTGTGTTTCGGGACTAAAGATTATACGTGTGAATCAACAGAACAGCAGAAAAACAGAAAGCAGAAACTGTCGACAACCAATGCGAGTTCTGATTGGCTTTTGCTTTTCTGTTTTCTGCTTTTCCATGTAGGTATGAATTAGCCCTAATTCTTCCTAACATTTGAATGAATGAACAACAAAAATAAAATGATACACCATGCGCATTATGTGTGAAACGAAACGCAGCCATTGCTGTGCTTTCTGCCACGTCGATACGTAATTGGTGGCAATTAATCGCTCGCATGGATTACATGAAAATGATTCGTTGTCGCGCCGCGCCGCGGCGCTTCTTGTCGGCTTGTCGCCCCTATGCGAAACAGTCATAAGCAAATGGCGCCAAAACCACAATAACATAATTTGCAATGGAGAGTGCTCCGACTGCTCCGAGTGATAGAGAATACAGTGCATACATGTGAATGAGAATAGTATAAGACAACATAGCAAAAAAACTTTTGGGACATTAAATTCGGACATTTCGGGAGATTCGATCCTCTAAACTAGACACGACGTCCAGAATTTTTGATTGCGGAAATTTGTGTCAGTGTGATGGCTTCTGTTAAAAATCTGAGGAGATCTACGCGAGTGAAAACTAATGTGAAATATGTGGAGGACAGCGATGAGACAACACCCGACAGTACTCGTAAGATTATATTAATACGTGTTATTACTTACGCACGTTTCATGTAGATCCGTTTCTAGAATCTGTCCAATACTTTTAAAATTTCACCCACATTTTCAAACTACGGGCGTTTTTCGATAAAAGACACACAGTTTAACACAGTGAATCATTTCGTTGTTTAACATTGGCGAACAACGAGGACGCAAGGATGTAAAATTCACTCTGTTTTACATTGTGTCAGCTGTGTTTTTTGTTGGAAAATTCTTCATATTTGGTGTATCGCACTTCAAACTTGTGTAACTTGTGTGTTACTTGTGTTTTTTACAGCACTTGTTAATATTTTGCAGCACGAGCTAATATATTAAAGGCTGAGATAGAGAAACAGCTTGAAAATGTCGAAGAGGACATACAGAAGCCACTTGGTAATTGATAAAGATTTATATAAATTGTTCACTACATTATATTGATTCTATAACATTTTATCTTAATGTATCTTAGAACTATTTTCTGACAAAGACGTAAGTGGAAGAAAGCTGTATGGGTTTCAAACGCCAACGAAAAGGAACAGCATGATGATTAAAGCAAATCAGTGCCGTACACCCGAGACTCCAAAAAGTTTCAAGACACTTCCAGTTCTAAGAATTGTTCTTGAAAAGATTGTATCGCAAACTGAAAATCAAGCGAGCAACAAGGATGCAAATATCAAAGGTAAAACATTCTGTTTCACAAAGATTTTTGCTACAAATTATAAAAGAACTTATTTGAAAATATCAAGTGTCTCAAAGGCTCAGAGAAGAATGAAAAATTTAACAAAGTAGCAGTAAATAGGACAAATGAGCCATGCACAGTGTTAGTGATGATTATATTATGTTATATTTAATATAAAATTTTAAACAAATCCAAACATTTGAGTTCCACATTCAAACAGTAGACGAAAATTCAATAAATAACAAATAATCTGGTTGTAGTAGAATTTTATAAAACAGTCCTTTTCTTTCTTATTATTTTCAACTTACTGACTTAAGTCTGCTTTTAAAAAAACTGTTCCACTTTGACGCCTAACTTTTTTTTATTTTTGGACACACAAACTAGACTTTATATGCATGACCCATCAAATATAACCAGATGAAATTTTAACAAGTAACCTTTTTTTTTTGATATTCTACTGCAACCAGATTATATATTGTTCTTTATTGTATTTTCACTTACTGAAGACGGTTTAATGTGGAATTGAAACGTTTTGGTTTATTAAAATTTTATATTAAATATAATATAATGTAATCAGCACAAAAGCTGTACATGACTCATTTGCCCTATTACTGCTACTTTGAGAACTTATTTGCATTTTTTACATTTATTTTTTCTGATAACTGCTAGTGTCTAGAAAACGATATTTGCCCAGTGTAAATTCAAGTGGCGACGAGAGCGTGTCGGAAGACAGCGAATACGTACCTTCAAATGATGAAGACAGTTCTGAGTCTGACGAAACTTCTGATAAAAGCGAGGATAGCGAGAATTCTGTAAGCAAGGAAAACGATAATAGAAGGGGAATTAAGCAAAAAGTACTGAAATCTTTGCCAAAACGCGAGATACAGAGTCCGCTTAAGAAAACAGGGAGAGGACGTAAGAATGTTGCTTACAAGGATTACGTAAGTTAGGATTAACAAAATTATTTCAGATATTTAGCAAATTATATATAAATATTTTAATTAAATCCAAATTTTATTAATCTATTTTTTTTAACATTTAAAGCATATAAAAACAGATGAATACTTTGAATCTCAATCGGAAAAGACAGTCACGTCTGATCGTACATTAGGAAGACTTCGGAACGCTCGTCTTACCGAAGAAACACTAGAAGATTTATTAATCAATCAAAATCATATTTCTTCATTACATAAACAACGTATTTGTGCATTGACAGAAAACTGTAGATCGTTCTTTTCTATGTGGCAATTTATATTGGAGTAAGTATTAAGTGATACGCTTATAGAAAATATTTTTTTACGATACTTAATTTTAAAACGTGTAAAAATTTCAGAGAAGGCTACAGTCTGCTACTTCATGGAATAGGTTCAAAAAGGAATTTAATAAACGATTTCCACAATGAGATAGCAGATCATCCAACATTGGTTGTAAATGGATTTTTTCCTAGCTTAACACTAAAAGATGTAAGTGAATATGTGTACATAGTATTATTAATTAAAAGGGTATTTGTAAAAGTTATGTATTAAATTTCAGATACTTGATAATATAATAACGGATCTGTTGGATTTAAATTGTCCAGCAAACGCTAATGATTGTTTAGATCTTATCGAAAAAGTTATGAGAGATAATCCGGATGATCGACTTTATTTAATAATCCACAATATAGATGGGATAATGCTGCGTTCGAATAAAGCTCAAAATATTCTCGCCAGTTTAGCAGCCATTCGGAATATTCATGTCGTAGCGTCTGTCGATCACTTAAATGCACCACTCCGTAAGTTACATCTTTTATCTTCACGCTAAATTACGACTAATTTGCTAATTTACTGGAGTTAATGTTGCTAATTTCTTGTTTCAGTTTGGGACCATATAAAACGTGCCAAGTTCAATTTTTATTGGTGGGACGCGACAACATTGTTGCCATATCAAGCAGAAACTTCGTATGAGAATTCCTTGTTAGTTCAACAAAGCAGTGGACTTGTGTTGTCGTCTCTTCAGAATGTCTTCCTGTCTCTCACGTCAAATGCTCGATCAATTTATCTAATTCTCGTCAAGTGTCAATTGAGCAACAATAGTAGTAATTTCGCAGGTAATTATCTGTTCTACCGTTCTTTCGTTACTTCGTAATAACAAACTAATTTGACGATTATATGATGTCGTTTTAGGGATGCCATTCAAGAATTTATATCGAGCAGCGCGCGAACAGTTTCTAGTCAGTTCCGACTTGGCATTAAGGGCACAATTAACAGAATTTATCGATCATAAGTTACTACGGACTAAACGTACAGTTGACGGTGCTGAACATCTGATGATACCCCTTGATAAGACTCTTCTCAAACAATTTATGGAGCAGCATGGATCATAACTGTTTGAACCTAACAAAGTATATATATTTTTGTAAAATAGTCGACAACAAAGGAAATATTAGTTTAACAACTGTCTTGAGCTATTAATTCCTTTATTATACGGATTGATTATCGCATTACAATTTATCATAAATTATATATATAATACGATAATTTCATACACATTAATATGTTTTATATTATTTATTAAAATCCAGAGGTGAAATGACAATTCTATGACTATTGTGCAATAATCGATATATATTTAATATTGCAACAAAATATGATCCTTTATTGCTATGAATCACGATTAAATTATGAATCACTAAAGCTTCAATTCTGTTCTTGTCAAATATGCAGAAAAAAGTTAACATTTAAGAAAAATTTTAATTTGTTCAGTATAATATAAATATTTTATATTTTACATACAGTTGATAATTTTACTAGATTTATTTATTTACTACATTACGTCATTTTTCATGTGTCACTTGGGCATATGCTTAAATTTAAATTTGAAGAGAAAGTGAATGAAAATATAAAGCACAAAAGTATAGCAACAAAAAATAGACCTGCTACTAAAGACAGTCGGTCTTATAATAATGCAAATTTCATAATATATACGTTTTTAATGTTACATTGCGAATTTTCTACTCATTTTGCTTTGTTACTTTCATTAAAGAGAATCATCTTTTTCAGAGACATTCTATAAATATATATATTTAGATATGCATTGAATTTGCGCAATCAGATGTGATCTTAGTTTTTACACAGACATACACATAAGAGTTATCATGTTTTGCTCCTTCTCGACTCTCGTATTTCAAACTATACGCTGTGGAGATATCGAATATAAGCGGAAATCTTGATTTGACATTATATGTAGATGGTCCCGTAAAGTATTTACCTTTAATATATAGAACAATGGAAATCATGATTTTCTAGAAGAGGGTAAATTATATAATTAGTAATTATTCACGTATTATTCACGTAGTAATTATTCACGGCATAATTGAAGCAAATGTTGAATAGGTATATTGTGTTGAAAAAAATCTTATCAATTAATATACAGCGTGTTCTTCAAGTACATTGCCATACTCAAGAGGGCAATTCTTTGGTTTATTTCAACTAATAAAAGTTAATATATCATATTAAACATATATGTGTCCTAAGCGACTTAGTTTCCAAAGTATAGGATATTCAAAAAAAATTAATACGTTTAAATTTTTTTGAAAACACCCTATTTTGAAAATTAAGATACATGCATATCTTATTTCGGCAATAGTTTATGTTTCTTAACTGATACGAATTGTTGCTTTTTTGTTTATTACAATAAATAATACTACTGGTAAGTGAAGACAAACGGGTAAAACAATTAGTTTATTAATTTTTACATGTATAGATGTCTCTAATGTTATATATTAACTTTTAATATGGTTAACACTCATATTTAACACAGCATTCTATATTAACATATATATAATTCGTAAGAAAAACGATTCACAAATTCAAGGAAGAGCAGGTTCGTGCATTTGAAACGTAAAAAAAAATCTCGCAGTCACGTGATCGACAAACGATACACACGCATGCGCGGCTCGCATTGGCAAGATCGTCCTGCGAATTCTACCCGTCACGCGATTCGCGGAGCATCGCGGAGCATCGCGGAGTTAGCATGTGAATCGTGTGAGTCAAATGAAGGCGCCAATCGTGTACGCGATAAGGGGACACTTTTTATGCGTGTAAATGCGGACGGCGCGCGAGAGAAGCGATTCAACGTGTTCGCGCGATGAGCAACTGGACGCCACTTCCGTGGGCGAACGTCGTTAACTCCGGGATGACGGTTTCGAGACGCGCCGCGGCGAAATTGAGACCGCGGGGCGATGTGAGGTTACCCGCGTAGGAAACCCGGCGCCGCGAAGTTGCTTGCGTTTACTCTGAGATTCGATCATTGATTGTGACTTCGAAAATCGCAATCAGTTCGAAAGTCGCGATCGGCGTCAACGGTTGGTCGATCGGTCTGTCTGTATGTGCGTGTGCGTGCGTGCGTGCGTGCGTGCGTGTGCGTAAGATCTGATTCTCTCCCGGTGGACGGAAAGGAAAGAAAATTTCCAGACTCGCCCGCGGTCGTGTCGTCGTGCTCGCGAGAACTGGTCGAGTCGCAAAATTCACGCGTGTGAGCGCGAATCGTGAAAATCCCACGGGACGACTGTCTCGGCGCACGTCGTGTGCCCGGCATCGTCGATCGACGGAACGTAAACAACGCGTTTTCCCGCATGACCGCTCTGACCTTACACTGGTAAGTTGCGCGCGCGCGCGCGCGCAACCTTGACTTTCAGATTGAGTTGTGTGTGTAGAGAGGAAGAGAGGAAAAAAAAAGAGAAAGAGAGCGAAACGCCGCGCCGAGTCATGGAGAAGTAGCGGCGTGCACACACGCGTTTTTCCTATCCGAAAACCGCAATGTCACTTGCGAGATATTCGCGAAACCCACGCTCGTGCCGGGCCCACGTCGGGACGTGGAGATATTTCTAAAGTTTTTATCGTCGCTGTCGAATCGTCATCTCTCGTCGACGTTCTCAGCAGATTCTTAGCACGCGGAATCTTTAAATTTGTGAACGAGAGAGAGAGAGAGAGAGAGAAAGGAAGGGTGGAATATACTCTCTTTCTCATATTTCTTTTCAATTTCTTCCCTCACTGTGAGACAAGAAAACAGTCGCAATTGATTAATTGAGGGTAATTATAGTCAGATTACCGGTGCGGAGTGTTATTCCTTTGTGTCCTTTTTGTACCTCCAGATCAAATGTAAACTTTGACTTTAGGTATACATACATGTATAATCTGCTGACATAAGGATTCATTCGTTACAGGTGATATTCGACGAAGAAGTCTGTGTTGCTGAATCAATCAATTGTTGCATCGAGTTAATTGTTAATCTCATTTTATTGCATCTCCTGGGTAAGTGTTTCAAGTTATTCTATTTTTCACCTTCGACGAAAGGAGAGAAGTACTGCGAAACCATAAATTAGTTTCAATATTGCCAATATGGAGCATTGTAACTCTGAATGCTGTTTCATGTCTACAGGTTTATCATTCCAAAGTCATTACATACATATTACTTTTATTTGCATTTGTCAGATTTTGTACAATGGCATAAGTATTATACACACTGTATTTGAAAGAATAATATGCATAGATATATGTATAGAATGCAATACATCAATAATTTTTTTGTATGGCTTTTTTAAATATCTGATGTATATCTGATATGCAGCAGCCTCAAAGTTCTTTCTGTACGTATTTTGCTACTTTGATTGGCATTTTGAAATGGTATTTGTTTTGTGAATTTTATGTAATCGTGTTTAAAAGGACACGGAACAGTATTATAGACGTGTTCTATTTTTAAGCGTGCAAGATTTATTTATATTGAACAGTGTAATGTACCATTATTTTCACGCTATTACTGTTGTCAATGCTAAAATTTAGCTAATGGAGGCACATTGAATATATCATATATATGTATAACAAAATTAGTGAGCATTGTACTTTTGTAAAGATTAATAAGTACAAGTTTCGACTTTTCTACGCGTAATTACGTGAAAATATTTTATTAAAAATATTTCTTCCTAATTAATTTGAAAGAGCAATTTTGTGAATTTTTTTACAGAAATGCACAACTTTCGCTCTCGTTAGCGAATTTTCTAACAATATAAATTACGATTTGGATGTAAAATTTATAATTCATTTATAATTCAGATCGAATCAATTGATAATTACAAGTTTTTGTTTACATTGTGAAATAATTTGTTTCTTTTCCATTAAACTCTCAATTCGCGGAAGTAGATAAATTCTCATTGAATCATTAATTTAGAATTTCTAAGATACAAATTGCGGCTTGGATGTAGAATTTATAATTCATTTATTATTCAGATGGAATCGATCGATAATTACAAGTTTTTGTTTACGTTGTGAAATAATTTACTTCTCCATTATTTACTCCCGATTCCGAGATGTAGAGAAATTTTCATTAAATCATTAATTTAGATTTTCGAATTTTCTCTATGTATTTTTATAGAGCGGTATCTTTGTAATATTTCGTAGTATTAATTGTGGAATAAGTATCATACTTTTGAGAATGCACGTTGCTGAGTAAATTAATACCTAACACGCGCTGACAGATGGCGTATATTGTACACCTTGTGTCCTGCCAATTAAACTTATCAGACTACACATTGCAGATCGAGAATTGCTAATTGAAGATTACAGTTTGACTAATTAGATAATTTTAATTTTAATCCGTTTAATTAATTAATTTTCTAATTGGTTGAATTGTAATCTCCAATAGATGTATAGTCTGTTTCCAATACAGTCTGATACGGGCCTAATAATAAGGCCTATTCTTTTTAGCTACACTGATGTGTCCATTTCTATCAAAGATTAATTTTCAATTTAATTTTTTATCTTCTTCTAGGCTTTAGAATTAGAAAGAGATAAAGAATAAATTAAACCGAGATTAAAGTTGCTCTACATTGGTAGAAATGGGCATGAATTTCCATCGATTGTTCATTCCTTTTTTTTCCCTGGCACAATTGTATCAGTGTTTGATAAAAAAAAAAAATGCACGAATTGCAATATCAGTTCAGTCGAAAAGAACAAGCCAAATGTTGTAAATAATGAAATGCCTCTATTAAAATCTCTCGATTGTGAGAAGCAACAAGTTTGCTAATTAAATATTAATGTTGATTTTTAATATTGTTAAATATTAATACAGTTTAAATGAATAATGAACATTGTTAAGCATAATTTTCTATTTATCGCGAAACTCAAACACTTGTTGTCGATTTCCTACTCGATTCAATTTGTCTATCATTTATCTATTTCTCTCAGCGTTGAAAACAGCGTATCGTATTTAGTTTAAAATACGTATCGACACACAAAACAATATCGTATATATTTAAATTTCGAATGGTGACGCTCCTGACAAAAGCGTCGAGCTTCCAGGAAGGAGAACAATCGATTTTCACTCCGCACGTCGCTCTCGGGATAATAGCTTTGGCCGAGAGCGCGCGGCTTCGTTGATTCTTTAAACGGGCGTGGAAGTACATTCGTGAAAGTTGTTAAATCGTCCTGGTTTGTCTAACGTACGTAAATCGGTGGCTCCGGAGAATACGCCGAATTTATAATCATTCACTTCTTCCAAGTCCAAGAGATTTCTCTCTCAAGTTTTATTAAAATCTCTTTATGGCGCGGAAGTAATCTATCGCCTTCTCCGCATAGAGCACTCGGCTCGTGGGCGGTATAGAGAAATGCTCACTGAATCATTCATTTGAAACCTCTTCTCCAGATATCGTCGAAGGAAAGCCTATTAATATTTACCAGGACGAGGGAGGGATTTCGCAAACGATTACTAAAGATCGCGATGTACGTCCGAAGATTCTGGTCTAAAGTCGCACCGAGAGAAAAGTGTTTGGTACTTGTGACTGTAATTGCCATGCTAAAAAGTAATTGGGAGCTCGATTTTTTTTTAGTTATTACCGCACAGTTGAAAACAATTTCTACTTGTGTTAAAAAACGATCTATTCAAATGTTTGTCAAATTTTTATGTTGAATTTTTAACTTATCCGAGTGTTAATTGAACATAATGTAATTATGTGTGAAATTGATATTTAACATTTCTTAGAGTTAAAATAGCACAATTTATGAGTGAGTAAATAAATAACACAAAAATAATGTAATTTTAAAGCGTAAAATCTAAGTTACATAAATAAAAGTTGAATGTATATGTTAATTTTTATACTGAAGAAATATATTTCCTCAATTTCCATCCATTTCTAAAAAAAGGCGCATTAAGTCGATACTCTATCGAAGTTTATTGTTGTCGCTTTTTCGTGATTCTGATTGGTTTTCTCGTTGCATTTATTTTGTTCGGCGGCTGTCATTGCATATTTTAACAATTGTGTGTAGAAGTTGTTAATGTAATAGCAAATATAGTAAAAAATAAAAAAATCAGCATTACGGAAAAGGTGGCCATAATATTGCGAGTTATCGGCTTAACATGCCTTTTTTCAGAATATAAAAAGGAAGATGTTTTACATAATTTTTGTGTTTATACTTTTAAACGTATTCATCTTATATTAAATTAACACAAAAATTTGGGTGGATCACTTGGGACATGTGTTTAATTTCATACAAATTTTACCAACTATGTGCTATGTTAGTAATAATAATTATATTTATAGTTACACTAAACAAATATACAGTTAGCGCATTGAAAACGATTATACATGATTAATTTATGATTATTAATTGCAACCATTTTTTTCTCTCTCTCCGTTTCGCGTTCTTCTTATGCGCGATATTTACAAACTAGCGGATTCTTATCATCAGAAATTCTGATTAGATTATTAAATTGTTATTCCCGAGGAAAGTTTACTCGAATGTTTTTCTTTTCTTCTTAATTAAGACCGATAGCACTAAGTAACTTGTGAACGTTAGCAACAATTTCGGGCAACACGCGAAAGTCGGGAAACCTGCAAAAGTTTACTTTCATATATATCGATCGCGGCATCTTTCTCTAACTCCGTTAACGTCGCCGTAACTGTTTCGCCGATTTCACTTTTGCCAAGACAAACTAATTTCTCTCCGAACTACGATTCCCCAAGAAAACCGCGTCGCTCGATAGCTTCGAGATTTGATGGCACGAACGAACGAACGAACGAACGAATAAATGAAAGAACGAACGAGCGAACGCCGGCGGAAGGGGGGGGGGAGGAGAGAAAGAAAGAGAGAGAGATTTGCTTTCGCCTCGAGAACGACTTGAATTCGACGTCGCTCACTCGTTCGCTCGTTTGCGCTTGATTATGAAACGTCCTGTACGAAGCGATACTTTCACTATCGCGGCCAAGTTTCATAATTATTATTATCGAGGCCATACGTAGGTCGAAGAGGAGACTGTCGAGAGACGGAGAAAAGGGTTGGGCTCGTCTTTCACTAACCGTCGCTTCGAACAATGGGTGCCTTAATTAGATGAAAGAAAGAGAGAGAACTGATTTTATTTTACGCACAACGCCTCTGCGATATGGCACTTGTGTGCAAACGATACGTTCCTTGTGTATAAATTCAACTTTCCTTCCACTTGAGAATTTCACAGATCTAATTACGGGCGTTGTTCAAATTTAAATTTCGATGACGCGCGCGGATCTTTCCTTTTTAATAGAAATTTAATTGGAACTTTATCCGCTCTCGAAGCTTTACTTTTAATAGGAATTTAATTAGCGTTTTAATTCTCACGGCGTGTTTGCCGTCTATTGCAAAATGTGACGTATTTGACAATGAGGCAATTTTCCGTCGCGTTTGTCGCGTTCAATCGGCTTCTCGAATTCACCGGAAGGAATCTGCTGTTCGGAAAAACGGGGTTAGCGACGAGAGACACCCCACGCATACACACGTACGCACACACGTGAAACTTTTGCCTAGCTGTACACATATATCACGGCTTTGTTACGTGTAGTGTCACGTTGCGTGACCGAGAAATCATTTTTCCAACGTGATCGCCGCGCCGATCACCGGTTAGCAATTCCCTCGTCAAGGCTCGTTGTCTCTTTTTCTCTTCTCTCTCTCTCTCTCTCTCTCTCTGTCTCTCGCCGGTGCACGTGCGAAGTAACGTTCGTGTAACTAGTTTTGCTCGTATCTAATATCCGCCATGTGTGGCGTCATTGGTGGCTCTATTAACGAGTGAGGAGCTAGGTCGACGCCGACATGCGCGCTTTATTTGGATCTCTCTTTCTCTCCCTCAAAACTTGAACAGTTTCAACTCTGATTAATTTTTCTCGTGATAAATACTCCATCGATTCTGTCTAGGAGAATCTGAATTCTTAATTGTTAATAGATTAAAAAAGACATACAAAAGATGGTTGATTGATAGATAAAAGATAAGATAATTGGTCGACGATTAGGTCGTTGGTCCAGGAACAGCAAATAGATAATCGAGATGAAAACTGTGTACTTTCAGTTATTATGCAGGAAGGTGTTTAAACTAAAACCGGAAGACTATACATACTCGTCCGAGTCGATGTCAATTAAGCTTCGCGCTTTATCATCGTTTACGTAATGAGATGTCTGTTCATCGAGAGTAATAAGAATTATTAAATAGAAATCACTTATTGAAACAAGTTTTTAGATAATTTTTATTTTCTATAATCTGATAATCTATTCGGACGGAAGAATAACCGTATGCGACACTTGACTTTGTTATATAGCAATAAATGTGCAGTATAACCACAATATGATTTCGATGATCTTGATGCCTCGGGCATGCACGATCGGTAACAACGCACGTATGCGATATTCGATTCCGACTTGACATGCGATGCGACAAATATCGTCGACGGTTCGATTAATCAATCGCGATGAAACAGACTCTTTTCGCGTGGGAAACGGAGGGAAGAGGTAGAGAGGGTGATAGTCGTCTCAGACGAAGGAAGAAGCTCGTACCGAGGTCGAGTCGGGGTTGCTGTACGTACACGAGCATTGCGCAAGAGCATTCACCTCGCTCAATACTCAACGACAGCACACAGAGATACAGAACTCTGAAAATGTCGGTGTATACATAAAAGAGAGAGAGAGAGAGAGAGAGGGGGGGAAGGGAGAAAGAAGAAGCGTGGGAAGCTCGGGGATGAGAGAGAGAGGGGGGGAGGGAAGGAGAAAGAGAGAAAGAGAATGGAGCAGGAAGAGGAAACTGGCTCTAGCGAACCACCCCAAAATGGGTTATTTCGAATGTGTATGTATGTATGAGTGTATGTATGTGCGTATATCTACTTTGTGTACGACCAACCCCGCCTTCGACAGCGCACCAGCAAACCGCTCGTGTTTCCTATTTTGTGCGACGTACGATACGCGCGTATACCGGGTGTCCTGGTTGTTGGAAGAGATGGGGTGACATTGGAGAATATCGTTTGACTTTTCAAATAAATTGGTAGAAACTTGTGGGAAAAAATTTCTCTCGGCAAGACTAATAATGCTTACAATCGATGATTTGTGCCTATTTTCCATCAATGTAGATTAACTTTAATCTCGGTTCAACTTATTCTATTTGTTTACTTTTTTTAGTTGTAAGAATTAGAAAAAGATGAAGAATAAGTTAAACTGATTGTGAGATTAAAATTAACCTGGAAATGGGTATTATAACGCGTTATTAGAAATTTAAAGAGAAGGAGAGTGATAGGAAATTTTCTAAATTTTCTGTATGTCCAAATTAAAATTCGACAGTAAGAAAAATAAAAGAAGGAATGAGAAGCTGGATTTAGAATAGAGTACTGCCATTTGAATATTGAAAATAAAAGTTTCGATTTTCATTACTTTGACAAAGAATTTTTAAATGGAGAAAAACACATAGAAAAGTACCTCGTACGAAATTTTCGTGGAGAAATCATATGATACGTTTGTTTCACTCGCGGAAAGTTCGCGTGGAAATTCCGAAGGACGTGCCTGTCGTAATACGCAAATGTTCGCAGACATGATATAACTTTTATCGCAGCACGTGCACACGAGTACTTTGATTTTATCGTGAGCTGCTAATTGTAAGTGGAGTTGGAATTATAATCGGCATTGAGACACTTTCCCGCTGTGACAGCTCTATATATTCGTGACAAAGAGACATCAAAGCAAGGTGATTCTATTTTTGAAGAAAAAAAACGTAAAAGTTTATTAATTTGAGTAATTTTAATAAATAGTTTATGATATATACTTCTTGGGGAGAAAGATAGATTTTTTTTTTATTTGATGACAGCAGAATAATAATTCCGTTAACTTTAATTTGCCACAGTTTGTCACGCCACCTAATCGAATCAATTTTGTGCCTATAACAGTACGATAATTGTTATTATCCAAAGTTATTTAATGTCTACCGATGTTACGTTAATTAATTAGCGCGAGAAGTCACCTAGATAGCTTTCATCGAGCGCTCCCGACGTTATCCCGTCGTGACGTACGTTTCGACGAGCAGGTCCAATTTCGTCGGGCATAAATCTTCTTTCTCGCATAATTCAAAGCAATAGCCGCCCCCGGCCTGATAGTTTCGACGTAATGGCAGGGCTGATGTCCTTGATTTCGTCATGCGTTACCTTCGTCCTGCCAGTCAGTATCCCCACGTACCAATTTTCCCTCGACCTCTGCTCAATCGATTATCGCTTTAGTGCGGTCCGCGGATAGATCCCGCTCGTCCGGAATGATTAAATTCGCTCGGGTTAGCGTTAGACCGATACGATTTTGCCTTGTCCGATCTGCCAATCGAGCAGAATATTTCTATATCGGGCGGACTTTACCTACGTTCTAAAATTGTCTATTTTCATTTTCATTTTAAACTGCCTAACATATTACACGCCTTATGATATTTACGAATCGAGGGAGTGTATTTTTAAATGCTGCAGCAATCTGATATTCGTTAAATTAAAATGTGTGTACCTTCGATGGTCGAATAATTCTCGGGTTCAGATCTTCGATTATCTCGAATGTTCTATTCTTCATTCTACGGGGCGCTAAATTCAAAAGGGGAAAGTTATTCACTCGACTTATTTATCGTTCATCACTGATTGTGAGAAAGGTCTCCGCGTCGCGCGTCGCCGCCGTGTGCCGGCTTCTCGCGCGCAAATCGCCAGCATCTGTCCCGCGACCGGGATCTGCGAAAGCGAATTCGCCGGTCGCGGCGGCGATGGTACCCTTTAGCGATCGCCGGGGTACTCGATACTCGCGTTTGCCACGCGTCGCGAGGGAAAGTGAGCGCGAACTCTCTCGTCGTCCGCATCTCTCCGCGTCGCGGTCGTCGCGTCGCTCCGCGGTCTGAAAAAGGTCCAACCGACTTTCTAACGTTGCGTCTCGGGCCGATCCGTGTGATTTACCGTTTTATTCAGTCACCAAAAAATCGCCAGTCGTATAGCTGCCAAAATCTCTCCGTCTCTCGTAAACGCTTGATTAAATTCGCGCGCAGAATTATTTACGAGCGGAAAATATTTCTATAAAAACCGCGATTCCCGTTTATTCTTTTCTCCGGCGGACTGCACACAAGATAAATCCGATATTTTTAATTGGCCGAGAAAATCACTCAATTAAATCAAACGTTTACAATCGATCGTTGACTTTGATTCGAGAAAGGTTTGTTTGAAGTATTCATAATGCTAAAAAGAGAATATTGTTTTCTTGAAGAGATTAAATGTATTGAGAGAAAGAAATAGTTGCAATAATTTATATTTTTGGTGCCAGTTATATATATATTTTTTTTGATAAAACGTATAAATACAATTATTATTACAGTACAACATATTTTATACTTGTGTTAAAGAGACGGTTTACATAAATGTTTGTTAAAATTTTACATACCTGAGTGTTAATCTAACATAATGAATATTTTGTGTTAAATTGATATTTAACATTTCTTAAGACAATTTATAAGAATAAATAACATAAAGATAATGTATATATAATTTTAAAACGTACATTTTAAATGAATAAAAATTGTATTTATATGTGTGTTAATTTAATCTATTATAAATGTTAATTTTACTAAAAAAATACGATTTTACAATTTGTTTTCAAATTATGTGAAAATGTTACCTTTTATGTTAATTTTTACATAATGTTTGTGTTATTTTCAAACATATTTATCTTGTGTTAAATTAACATGAAAATTTGGGTGGATATTTTTGGGACATGTGCTAAATTTAACACAAATTTTCCAACTGTGTACTAATGTTACAACAATAATAATTATAAAAACGGAGTTGAATCTCTTAATAATTATGATTATGTATAATATATATATACATATATAAAATCATAATTATTTGATTATACAATTACAGTCACAAATACCAAACACTTTTCTGTTGGCATGTACATAATAGAGTGGCAGCTTCTGAGAAGGACGTGAACGTCGCGTTGAAATTTTCCGCGTGCGTTTCACATGTGACGCGATTTTTATTTCGTGCGATTGAAGAACGTACAAAAAGGAGGATTTCACCTTAGACAAAGCCAGATAATCGAGCCGCGGCTACTCGTATTTGGGTTATCATAGACGGTGCCGAGGCTTTCTAGCTTTCTATGCTTATGCCAAGGATGTCCACATTACGAAGGATCCCCCACGCACATTTAGCTGTGCGCGCATTAGTCAGGCCATTATGCGAGGCGCGCGCGCGACGTGCCGAGTCCTCCACCTCTTTCATCCGTCTTGGCCGTTTAACCCTTTTCGCGTTGATTATATTTTACGATCTCCTGGTCGCGTCGTTACGCTGTGTCGTTACGCGTACACGAAGAACCACGCTCACACCACGGAGCGAATTTTCTTGCGCCGCACCGCACGCGGCACTGCAATAAAATAATATCGTCGCTTTATCTTTTTCCACTTGATAACTTAATTGTTCAACAAGGCGCAGCCTTGACTTCGAAAGTGCGGTGCAATTAATCGCGTTAAAGGTAAACACGGGGCGGGCTCGCCGTGCCGAAATTCGATTAATAAACGGTTGCGATAAATCAAACTTAACAAATTGTTTTGATTTCATATCTTTTTACGTGGATATGAAAAATTATATACCGAGGAATGGCTGTCACGCGTAGAAATTTGCCATTTATTAAACGCGCTTTCGCACACTCTTGCAGGTCCAAGGTCTCACGTCCTCACGCGCGCAACTTTGATTAACTGATTAAAATTAATCGTCTTTAAGAAAAATCGCCGTAACATCGCTTAATTTTTTACGGCCCTCGCATTAAGTGCGTGCGTGTCACGCGTCCAGTTAATTTTATTCGCTAAAATGCTAATATGCTATTTCACGGGTATATCACGGATGACTTGGAAACTTACGTATATGAGATTTCGCGTTCACATATCCGCGCGCGTACGTGTAGCATCACGGTGCCTTTCGGTCGGGCGCTATAAATATTTGGATCAAAAATTGCATCGTCGTCCCCACTTTCGCGATAGCGAGGTCATCGTGAATCGATCGTACGCTCAAACACACGCGTGTCGTCTACTTTTTTTTTCATACACCACTCGTCCGCTACGATGGCGAAACAATATTTTTCTGTCGGCGTGGATTTATCGCCGATAGGCTCCCTCTCGAAGCCGATTTCGGAGGCCAAAGTTTCGTTTCGAGCACGTTTCTCTAACGTGAAGAACGTCGAGAACAAAAAATGCTTTGATGTTGTGTCTCTCTGTTAGAGCACCTTATGTAACACGATAAACAATCGGCTGCTGTTCTTCTTCAACTCTGTTCTTTAACCCAGATCCCTTTTTATAATAAGTCTCAAGCGAGATAATTTAAATTCATCGCATAATATCGCTTTGTAACCGAGAAGACATGTGTTATTATTAACGATTCTAAGAAACATGAAGAAACGATACGCTCGCTGCCATCAATAGATAATTAAAAAGATACACGCAAACGCATTGCCTGAATTTCGGAAAAGTATCTTCCTACTCGAGATATTCGGACATAAATAAAAATAATAAGATGATAATAATATGGCCAAGATAAGAAGTAATAAGTCTGTAACCTCGAGAGTGTAAACGAGCAAACGCGTATTTAATTGCTGCGATAACGAAAAAGTGATCTCAACCAAGATCACCACGGCTTCTGTTCTGTAGTTCTTAATGATAGTGGCGGTATTGTTATATTGTCGTAAGGATTAAGGTGACGGTCTCAATTACGGATTATTTAAGGTTAAAGTGCTTTTCAATTAACTCGTGTAAAGTTAATGATCAATTTAATGATCATTTAAAAAAGTTTAATGTGTAAGCAGTACATATTATAATTTTAAAGAAAAATTAGTCCAATAAACCATTACGAATTATGGGACATAATTAACTTATTTACATACAAGTTTGAATTACATAGATTGCCAAATTAATTCGTGTTACTAGCTTGAATAATGTTAAAATTTACATTGTTTTAGTTTATTTATAACATAATAGAGTACTAAATACAGTCTATTAAGTGTAAGAGTATTATAATTTCGAGGAATTATTAAAAAAGAACATTGTGTATCTTGACCTAACCATTTTTTCTCCTTAAATAGCAATGAGTGAAAAAGTGATTTCATATTGTAATAATTACAAAAAAAGTTAAAAAATGCAACAGAGTTCTTACGTAATTTTATTCGTACATGTGTATTTGTGAAACATTTAATTTTGCGAATTTGATCTATAATTAAGACTTGAGCTATAATTGGGTCCTTATATACGGTAAAAACACTGCGCAACGGCAATCTAATGACACTAGCACTGTCATCAAGAATTACAGAATAAGTGTCCTGGATCAAGATTCGCGATGCTCTCTAAAATTTATAGGTCTCGGCGCGCATCGCTCATCCGCGCTCGTCGGTATGTCCGTCTTAATCGTCATGGGTGACAGTAAAACGCCTGTCGTGTCGGACGCCCTCGCTCGCCCAGCGCGCGAGTGATGTCACAAAGAAGACGCTGTGTGTTACACCATCGACGGGGATTTGACGGAGCCGCTCGACGACGCGCGCGATGCCGGCGTTGAAGAGAGACGATGAGAAGGGCGCGGGGAGAGGACGCGGACTCTCTCGCGCGCAGCGGAGCAGCGTAACCTCGAAAACGGAGGCGTGCCCGTACCGCCGTCGTCGTGCCGCCGCCGCCGCGCCGCGCCGTTCCGTCGTCGGAGAGGGGCCGGCACGTTACACATATTTGAGGTCAGGAGATATAAATAAATGCTAATATCAACAGGCGCTGGGGCCAGTTTGATATCCGAAGCCTCGTTTCGGTCGACTTGCGCGCAGCTGGCCTCTTCCCCTCCCTCCCCTCCCCGCCCCGGGTAGGGGATCCGTCTAGGATTCCCTTCCCTCGGCAGATTTCGACAATGCACGCTCCGACTCCGGCGCAGCGCGGACCACGCTCTTTGTCCCGTCGTTTACCCTTAATTAGGGGCTTCGGCTTCACCGAGAGCTCTCGCGCGCGCGGCATTAATTAGTCGCGCGTGATCGTTACGACCCCATTATGTTCTTATCACGTCGCTGACGACAAATTAGGAGGGGGGGGGGGGAGACTTTCAATAATCGTATACGTGTTCTTTTGTAGTAATAAACAATTTGCTTTCACTTTACCGGATTGATTGCTAAGCGAGGAGCTTTATATATTTTATATTAGTTATATTATACAACTTTGGTTTATTCTCGACACTTCTCTTCGCGTATTTTGTTCAAGACGAATGAATTATTATAATCACACACACGCATACACGCTCACGCGCGCGCGTGTCCGCGCATACGTAATATCGATTAAGAGCACAGGTTAAATGCACGAGTTTTAAAAGCGACTGATTAAGGGATTTTGCTGACAAAACTTTTTCGTGCGAAATAAAATTCGATAAGTTACACAAAAATTATGTAACTGGCAGGCTTGATAGATAAGGCTAACTGTTTGATGCTCTCTGCAACTGCGCGGAATTTAAAAAAGCAAACACAAGCTTAAAATCCGCGAATCAATCCGCTACGCTTTCTAATGAAATTTAAGAAATATTTTTACCGTGTCAGTTTCTGTTTCGTAATGTAATGCGTTTAAATGGGAGCAAAGTTATTTGTAAAGAACTAGATCTCGTTGGCGGTTTTCGCAGCGAGATGTAATTGACGATTCGCACGCCTTATCGCGCGATCTATTTTTCTGGAGATCAAAACCATTGCCGCTATGCAATCAGTGCTTTAATAGCTGCTATAGGAACATCTAACATATCGCTTTGTCTCGCTCGAATGCACCAAGGACCGGATTTATCTTCAAATGGCAATAAATGTGATATATAGAAGATAATATAAATTAAAAGTAATTATGTCGATAGTGATGTAAAACAAAAACAGTTGTGTACATTTTCTCTCTCTCTCTCTCTTTCTCATTTTATTTTGTATTTTTTTTCTTTTTTTCATTATTCCAGTATATTAGGTTTAATCTAATATTTCACGATGTATGCTCGTATGTAATGTTTCGAGAGGATAACATCCTAGAGTGTTTAATTAATAGTAATATATCTCTCTCCCCCTTTCTGTTTCTTTCTCTGTTTACCGATTTTTTAAACTCAATTTCGTTTAATGAGCACACATTCACACACAAATATACACTCGACAAACGTTAATTCATCCATTTTGTTTTCATACATGATGGTATCTAATTACTACTTTTCTTGCTTGAAAACACATTGTTAAAGCACCGAATACGTATATAATGTGTCTGTCTTGCGCTCGAGGGTACAGGGTCCCAGGACGTCTAATAAATAGCGATTCATTAAGAAAATTCTAATCTGATAGATTCTTGATGAGGCTTGAAAATGATTTCTAGCCGCCTTTCGTCGTTAATACACACGCAGGGACCACCACCGATCAAAGTGGACCATCGTTAGAAGGCTGTTTATTACTCGTCCACCTAGATTACGTATCGATTCAGATTGCTATCTCAGCGCCTCGCGATGGCTCAGATATTCCGCGTCCATGGCGCGTGTCCGCTAATCCGCAGGAAGGATGCATCGGCCAGAGGAGGAGGAGGAGGAGGAGGAGAAGGAGGGGAGAGCCGGTCGGGCCCCACATGACCACTCGCCGGGCGAATTACGTATATACGCGAGCGTATATGTATGTATGTATAACGACTTATCTACGTAACCTACTCCACTTGCACTCCGCCACGCCGCGCGCCGTTCCGTCCGTCCGCGGGAATGCGCTTCCTCGTTACACACAAACGCACCCACACGTCGTCCTATCGATCGCTCCACGTTACCTGGATACGGGGATTGCCTGGATACACTTTATCATCTCCTTTCAGTTTCGCCTTTCGTTGCCCGTAAACCCGTTGGCGTTGGCGAGAGATAACGCCCCCGCTATTTATCAGGCGACTCGCGCTCGCACGCGTTTGGCTGCGCCGCGCCGAGCCGATTTTTAGAAACGAGTCCATCAATTATATTCTCGTCTTTCCCTGTTAGAAATATCAGCAAATTTCTTATTTAAATATTACGCGAATTTAAGGTTCCACTGCAGGCTATACAGTGGAAAATAATAACTGGTTTTTAGAACTTTTTTAAATTGTTTGCCAAAGATCTTAAAAACGATTTAGAAAAAAGAAAACGTGTACTTACTAGCTTGTTATAGTGATATTAGTTAGTAAAAACTAAGCAATTGTAACTCCTTTATTAATCTCTGCTACTGCTCCAGGACACAATTTTTCCATTCCAACGAACATTTACTTTTACCATTTTACCATGTATAAACGTTTCATAATTTTTATTCTAACATATAAGTTATAATTGGCCCATTTCAAGTATTTTTCTTTTCAAAAATACGTTCAAATAGAAGATATTATATATTACACATTTTTAACGACGAAACTAAAAGTATGCATGAAGAGTGTATAAAATCTTTTAACAAAAACATTTCTTTAATTTCATTTTATGCTGTTAAAGTCAATGAATTTTATGAAATCTAAATATGTGCTACAAAAGAATGCAAACATTGTTGTATTCTCAATATACGAGTACATCACTTTTTGCTGATATTATTGTATAGCTGATACATTTCTTATTTTAAGTAAGTTAAGGTAAAGGCACTAGTTTGTGACTAATTTCATCCTGAGGATAAAAATTTATATTTTTACTCAGAAATATATCAAACGATCAATAATATACTTAATAGCTGTATAGTAATTAATCATAAAGAATACTTTATAGCTGATTATTTCTAGTTTTGCACTATTTTATTTTTTTAATTATTTTTCAATTTTAATTGAATGAAATAATGAAAATTATCTATAATTAGACCCCTCGGTCTAGTTGCGGATCATACTAATCTGTTTTGCAGGTCTAATTATTAAATTTTATTTTAACCGAGCAAGAGATTGATTTTCCCCACACGGAAAGAACGATTTTGCTGGATTCAGATCTGAAAATAATTTTTGTTATACAATCAAAATAATTTTGTTGGAAAGTTAAAAATGCTTATCATTTTTGAGTTTCCAACAAAATTATTTTGATGATTCAACAAAAATTATTTTCAGATCTGTATCTAGTAAAATTTTTAGACCTTCCAGCAAAATTGTTCTTTCCGTGCATGAAATCTAATGCTATTTACTTGTTTGTAAAGGCCATAAGGTAACGTTAAACATTGTTAAAGAAATTGATGTCTCGTTTTATTACTTAATGATATTAATAGACATGTGCAGCGTTGTTAGTAATTGCTATTAATAAACAAAAAACAATTGACGATTCATAAAGCTAACACATGTGCTAAAGAATCTTGTGATGTGCACCATTCGATAAAAAATTATCCGGAACTAATATCCATGTTTAGTGTGTCCTAATCTCTTGAATGATTTTACATCTTGTTATTTACCGTCTCTCTTGGTTAGGTTTTGCAAAGATATGTTTGAAAATATGATTGCCAATTACTGTTGAGTCGATAGAAAGATACACGTGTGGAGATTGTTATGCGCGTTTTAATAAGTTCAGCGTCTGACGCGGTACAAATTACCCAAAGGAATGTTCTCCGCGCAAACGGAGATTATGACATACATCGCAGAAACGCGCGCGTACCGCGTATACACGTGCCGCGCGATAGCATTCCTTCCTGGAACGAAGGCGGCACGATTGCGGAGCCAGCGTGATCTCCTTCGCGCGCGCGACGCGACCGAATGAACCTGGTGGCTCGCCATGCGAAAATCACGTTATCCTGAAATAACCCGCTCGCACTCGCATAGGTCGCCCACCACCCGGCATTCGGGTTTTCCGCGAATTTTCATTCGGAATTATTCACGGGATAATGGAAATATGCATGGATCCATTTTCTGGATGTGAATCTGCAGTGCGGATCGTCGTTAAGGATTGCTCCGCTTGTAAACAACAGCGCCAATTAACAGAGACACGTGCCACACGAGTGGAAGGTCTCGCCCGCGCGCGCGCGCGCGCGCGGTCGGTAGACACCGGCCGATCGTTTCGATCGATCCACCGCCACGCGCGCGGCTCCGTCCCTGACCTAAGCCACGCGCGTTTTATTCCGCCAGTCCAGGAATTCCAGTTCGCGCGACACCGAGATGTCAATCTCGCTCGCCTCGCGGGCAGATTCGCTCCGTCAATCGTGGGCGCCGCGCGCGTGAGAGAGAACGTCTCCGCTAACTTCACTCCGCCGATTTGAATAATGCGACGCTTCGCATTCAAGTCCGGTGACATATACTGTCGCTTCCGAGTTTGTTCGTTCCATGATGAAACGCCATAAATTTCGGGCGTATGCCGTCAACCTTATCATCCCGTTTTCTATTTAAAAATAACAGATTGCATTTATAATTGATGAGACGATTTTATTCCTCAGCGAATTTTTGTTTAACAAGAGCCAAGGTCGGGAGAGACACAGTTATGATCTCATCGATTGTGTCATCTCGTGTTATCGTCAATTCTTCTTTCTGTCACGCCGCGATTTTTTTTGTTTATCGTCGTCGATTCAACGTAGTAATTATTTATGCATTCATATCTGTAAACATATTCGCGTAACGGGAACGAGGTTCGTGGTATGGTAAAGCGTTTAGGTATAACGCAGAAAAATCAACTTTTATTAAGGAAACACCAATCCTCAAGGATTCAAGTCGACGAGGTTTACATTTAATTTTGTTGGATGCTCGATTTGCAAATCACTCGTGTGTCGACGCAGGTCAAGTTGACGCTATCGCTAAAATTCGTCCATTCGTGCGAACTTAATTGCCACGCGGTTTTTTTTTTTTTTCGCGCGGTCGGAACAGATTATACGCGTAACCGTTTCGAGGAACGGTTCTTATCGGCAGGCACGTCGAGAGGAGGCTAATTTTTCGGCCGCGAGTATATACGACACGGCGCGTCGGATCGACGCTCCGTGCCGCTGGCCTGGTTCCGTTGTTAAACTGCCCTCGAGATATAGAAACTGTTAATCTGTTAACCTACCTGCCTATAACGCGCCCGCAATCTCCATAGTGCGAGCGGGTATCGAGCGACCTAGACGTCCGCCCTGCATGACGATTCTGACGACCCGTCGAGTTGCGACCGACGTGAGATCTCTCGCCCGCCCGTGCTCCTCGTGGAATACTTGCATGCCGTTGCGTGTGTGTGCGTGTGCGTGCGTGCGGTTTTACGCCGATTTTACGACGGTCGCGAATGTAAAACACCGTCCGTGACGGGATAAAAGGCTGTTATCGCCGGCAGAAGCCGGTTGAGAAGTACCGCCGTCGCAACATACGTCTGCGTCGCTCCTCGCTGATCTCCATCTGAACAATTCTAATCTACTTTATGTCTCTTCTGCAAAATTGCGACACCAACTTTTACGAACAAACGGACGGACGGGTGTAACACCGCACGCCTTAATTACGTCCCGCCCTTGACCGACTGCACCTTCCCTCCGCGCTTATCGTATAGATACGTAACGCGAGGCTGCTCTTTTTTTTCTCAATGGGAGAAAAATGTGTCCATGAATTGAACCTCTGTGACGGAGTCCGAGGAACGTAAATACCGATGATTTCGATTCTCAGAGTCCAATTAAAGGTTCCGTAAGAGTCTGTCTTGTAAAAGTAGTTTGCTCGTTACAAAAGTGAGCTATATTTTAGGATTTTTCAACAAAATCATTTTTTCCACGTATTACGATGTAGTCGAATATGTGATATTGATCTACGGAAAGAATGATTTTGCTGAAAAAATATTAAAATTTAGCTGGATATTGATCTGAAAATAATTTTATTGGATCATCAAAATAATTTTGTTGGAAACTCAATCTGGTTGCTGAAATATTAAATTTTTTTGTCGCATTGCTTGTCAAGATTTAGTTTCCAACATAATTATAATATTTTGATATTCTAACGAGATTATTTCAAATTTCAGATCTGTATTTACGAGTAGTTTAAGAAGTAGAGTTTAAGATCTTTCATCAAAATCGTTCTTTCCGTGCAGAAATGGATGTATTTTCCCATCATTTTAACTTCAGAGTACATTTTCTCGGTTTTTACAAAATGTGGGTCAACCTACTGTTGCATGGCAAGACCTTTAATCGTTTCGAGGTTATTAATTTTCCATATTAATTAAATGTGATCGTTGAACCGTCATAGTTAACGCAATCGTCGATTACCCGCGATTGCCTCCCCCGATCTCCCGCCGGAGCGCAGACGGCCGCGTTACACTTCTTGAGTGCACGACGGTCGGCCGAGTATCGGCGCGGGCCGGAGCGAAATGTGCCACTCGCCGCGGCGCGAGAGAAGAACGGCGACGCGACGGGGTCAATCTATGCGCATAATAGATTGTGTCGCGTCGCGGTGATTCCCTTCCTCGCTAGATCAATCGTCGGCGATAATGATGGACAACGGACGCTTGATCGGGGATCTCGTTCCTGCCGGAACGGGAACGGAGCGATCGGCGGCGGAGGCGGCGGCGGAACGTCCGTCCGTCCGTCCGTTCGTTCGTTCGTTCGTTCGTTCGTTCGTTCGTTCGTGGTGGGGCGCTATCTTCCGTCGTTTTTCCTCCCACTAAGTGAGACATTGCTCTCTATAGAACGAGAACGCAGGTGACGGGTCACCGGCAGGCTATTTACCTACTTTAACCTGCTTACCTCGCGCCTACCTACTTTGTCCCTCCCCTCCCCTCTCTCTTCCCTTCCTTGTCTTTCCTCCCTTTCCTTTGATAATATCCCGAGGAGGACCCGCTCGATTCTTGTATCGCGATTTTCGGAGGACCGATCGATTCGCGCGTCGGTTTATGTATCTAATACGTGGCACAGATTCTGCGTGACCGGGAAAATGATGGGAGGCGGACGGTCATCGCGCGGCGACACCACCGGCTCTTGCTATACCAAGATTACGAAGTCGCGCCCCGGATTCTGCACGGCTACAGCGTAATTACAGCATATTAGGGGCTTTGTCGGTCATATATTAATATATTTTTTCCTTGCTATATTTTAATCAAACAAATAATTATAACTGACGGCTAATGAAGTGAGAACGCTGCATGTGCGAGTGATGGGAATTAATTGCGGACAACGGAATGGGTACTAATTTACGGTGGCGCTTCGCGGAATCTTCCATGTGTACTCCTGGTAATACGTATTTAATGCACTTAATGTACTAGGTAATACACACTTAAACTAATAACGCATTTAAGTGACGTAAGTACCACTTTACGGAGCCGATAACGGTGACGACGTTTCCTTCCTCACGATGTGGAAGCGCGACGAACTGGCACCTTCACACCATGCCTGATCCTTAACATAGTTGCATAAATCCAACCGTGTCGAACGCGAGCTCACGTATACGGGATTCACGTGTATGTGTGTTTGTATGTTCGCCGCGTCCCCCGAGTCCAACCGACACGGTGAGCCCAAGTCGATCCTTCTTGCGTCAGATAAAGTCTCAATTTTTCTTTATTCAGGCCGCGAAAGCGGGCCACGGTTCTCGAACGACGTTAGACAAAGCGGTCCTAAGTACTGTAACGTTCAACGCCTAACGGTATCGCTAAGGGTACATATCGTTAAAAGCATACTAGGTACCCGAAACGTGAATTGTATTATAAAAATCTACTGTAGATTCGTTACTACAAGTGGTGTGGTCTGCTATAACAAAGAAATGTCTCACTGCAGGTAGAATTCTACAAATGTCTTACAGTTTCCAATTTCATACAAATTTTTCAAGCATGTTAATTGGCAGTACGATAGAAAAGTTTTGCACGGAAAGAACGAGATATAGATCTGAAAATAAATTTTGTTGGGCCATCAAAAGAAATTATGTTGAAAAAAAATTTCATGTTCTAGCCATCATTTTGTGTTTTTACAACATAATTTTTTTATGGTCCATCAAATTTATTTTCAGATCTGTATCCAGCAAAATTTTTTCAGCAAAATTGTTCTTTCCATGAGTGAATACTCGAGAACTTTTCTATCCTCCAGCTAATCAGCAAGCTTGAAAAATTTGTATCGTGTGTATCGTATGACAAATGTAACATTAATCTTCCCCGCGAACGATCGAGTTCTTTCTCTTCTCTCTCTCTCTCTCTCTTTCTATTAATCGGAAACATCTCGCGCGTTGACTGTCTTCTGTTTGCGTTACATTCGAATCCTCTCTGGCGTCGAGAGAGCGTAGAATTAATCGGCCGTATACATCGGGGATGGGCGCGTTTGCGAGATTCCTAGCTCGCTAGCGTCTCGAATTGGCGCAATGATCAGCTTTGACCGGCTTCGGCGCGAAACGGATGAAATATCGACTAAATATAACCGTGTTGGCCAGAAACCGGTGGAAAAGAGGGGCAGGCCACGCGCGGTGGGAGCCTCTCCGCGTCCCGAATGTAGGACATCGCCGTCTCGTCTTCGAGAAGATGCATGAAGAGTCGAGCGAGCGAACGAGCGAAAGAGAGAAGGGGGGGGGGAACCGATCGCGATGTACGACCGAATCCTTTTCGCGTGAACGCGATCGAGCGTGGGTCGAGACAAGGGTTGCTACATCAGGGGATTACCGATTAAGTATCGAGCTGTTGAACGGCCGTCGATATCGAAAGAAATTATAATTCGCGAAAAGAACGAATTTACTACAAAAGTATATTCAAGAGTTTAGTTAGAGATTAACTACAAATCTGAAAATAATTTTTATTAATCCAGCAAAATAATTATGGACACTTGAGCACATGATGAGCAACGCTACAAAAAATGTTGACATTCTAACAACCAACTTAAGCGTTTCACATAGTTATTTTGCTAGTCAATTTATTTTCAGATATTTAGCTAAATTTTTTAATATTTCAGCAAAACTATTCTTCCTTTTCTTATACTTTTTAGCTTCGTTCTTGATGTACATAATAGTATCGATATTGTTATTGTTCCAAAATTAATATTCTCATATAGAGCAAATAAGTAAAGGAAGACCGAATATAGTCGAGGCTAAATCTTGGTACCTAATAACATTTATAAAAATATAAAGGAGGACGTTAGGGCAGTTTTTCAGCCAAAATGAAAAAATTTTCCGAGATGTACAAATTATATATTATATTAAAGGGCTACTTATGTAAGTAGAGTCGAATGATATATCGTTCATCTTTAGGAAACATGGAAGAAATTACTTTTAAAATTCTTAGATTTAGTTAAAAAAAAGTGTAGATTGTATAAGTATGATTATATAAAGAACTTTTGTAATAAACGCACATATGTACATCTTCAACGTACGTTGAATCACTTATCAATTTAATAATGATGTTAACAAGCATCTTGTAGAGATTCATATTTACGTATAAAAGGCGACTCTGAAATAAAATTGAGATTAGAGAGCATATTGTTAAGATGGAAATGAACGTATTGAATTAACAGGCTAAAGAGAGAAAATTAGATTTTGATTGAACCCGAGAGATGAGATTACTCATGTTTTCCGAGCGTCAATTACACTTGGACGTATTCGCGCGCGCGCTGCAAGATTGTTATTTCTATATTTCTGCAGTTACGACACCGCGGGCATCGAATCAACCGCGAGAAAGTAATTCCCGGCGTTAGAGACGTTATGCGGACGCGCGTTACGTCGACACAAGTCCACACACATACACGCGGGAGGAATCGCGCGAATGTGTCTCTCTCCCCTAGCGAACTCTTGCTCGAGTCTCGTGCGTACACCATCGTCGCGTCGGCCGAGGTTGGACGCGCCCGTGCCGCCGCCGCCGTGGCGTTCCTGTTTCGCCGTATTCTACTTAGAGCCTGCACGACGCTTTGGCCCCTGCTTTCACTTCGGCGAACACTTTCGCCGCTTCGACGCCGCGTCGCGAAAAATCACGCCGCGCCGATTCGCAAGGACACACACACACACACAACATTTGGACGAGAGATTCGCCAGAGTCTCGAAATGACGAGAAGGAACGAGGGCGCGGAATTCGCCCGAGATTCCTCGACTTAAATGATAAATTACGTAAAGGGATACGACGAGGCGAGATCGATGCTTGCGTGGTGACATTTGCAACGTGATCCGCTTCTTAGAACTGCCCATGAGACTATTTTGGTTTCGTTTCAATTTTTTTCTTTTTTTTTGTATTATACAAGTACAGTACTTGCAAAATATTGAAAACATATGAACATATAATACAATACGAATAATTCTAATAAATAGTATATCATATTAAATTAAGTCTTTCCTGACTGAAAACGAGGAGATTATCAAACTGGCACTTTAGGTAGTTCTAGTGAGATATCACCGGCGATTCTAGCGTTAAAAGACCGCTTTCGACCGTAATTAGAGAAAATCGCGGTGCTGAAGATGAAGAGAGGACCGATCGGGGCCTGGGAGGGTTATCGTTGTCGTCGTCGTCGTCGACGTCGCGCGAGTGCGCGTCTCGAAAAGCCAGCCGCGAGTTCGAAAACTAGTTCAATTAGAGAAAACCGCGGAAAAGGAGATATCTCTGGCGGCGCATCGAGGTATGAGGGTTTCGGGGGCAAGCTGACGCGTCTCGCCGGCCCGTAAAACAGCGCAAAAGACCTTCTCCCGTTCGCCCGTGACTTCCACCGCAGTGCCGATAGGCACGTCTCTCCCTTTTCCACGTCGAATCGTTGATAAGCGATATTCCACGCTTAATCGCATGAATTTCAAAGTCTATAATTTCTCGCGCGGAACGATGATTAATTTCAAACGATCAACGTTGGCTCATAATTCAGAGGTAGAGAGGGGACGCGTACGTACATGTGTATCTGATGTATCTCACACGCAGAGCGTGTGTGGACAAACGAAAGGATATAGCTGCTTGGAATCTCGCAGTTCGAGAATGCTGCCTTTGAGAAAGCTATTCTTTCTCTACAATAAAATTTCTTTCTTCTCAAATAGTAGAGTCTAAAGTTTTCTCATGGCAATCTGGCTTGGCGACACTAGTGTATAGTTCACGCCCTGCATACTTGTGCCTGTATCTGTATCCACAAAGGCCACAATACTTTTTTCCTGCTGTTCTTTTATAGCAAAAGCCACATTGTTCATTTGGGCTCCAAGACGATATGTTTACTCGAGTCTCGTCAGATGCTCACTTCTAACCGTTTCGTTCCGGAAAAGAGACGCCAGGATCGTCTTCGCTTTCTCTCTCCGCTCCTGTTCGCTTTTCGTGAGTGCCGAAAAAAGGTCTTCGAAGCGCAACGGGCTGCGGTTTTGGTAGAAGCCCGAGTACAAACCGCCGCGTCGAGTCGGACGTGCCGAGGCTGTGACCGCGTTTCACGTTGAGCTAAGTGGCACGCGCCTGCTTGCTTGCTTGCTGCTTGCCTCTCGCTCTCTTCCACACCTTCTCCAGACTGTTTCATCCACACATCATACACGCGTTTCGTGTTCTCCACCCTGCCCGGCATTACGCGCCACCACCATCAAACCGAATCGACCTCCGCGTCTTCGTTTCGTCTTTCTTTGTTCCGTTGCCTCCTGCTCCTCCTCCTCCCCTCCTCCCCTCCTCCTCCTCCTCCTCGCTTCGTCCCGTCTAGTATAACACGGGTATAATCCTCTTCACTTTCTCCCTTTACATACGTCCCGGAAGTCCTAACGCGTAACCCTCAACCGTCTCAATTGCTAAATCTGACAATGAGTCGCATAAGCCGTATACGATGGGTGTGGAATTTTTATTTATAATATGCGGTAGCGTTTTGTGAAAAAAAATTAATGATAATCGAGTGTTTCGAAATTTTGGAGAATTAAAACTATATTATTTTGTAAATGTGTCACTTATTTTTCGGTAATATGTAAACTGTGGAAATTTTATATGAATGGAAGAAAATGTATTAATAGCACTTGTTGTAACATCAGTCTAATTGAAAATAATAGTATTAATTTGATAACGTATAATCGTATTAATGAAATAAACACGTCATGTTTTAATAAAATGTTATTTCATTAACATTTAATAAAATGTTATTTTCATTAACATTGTTATTGAATCAACAAGATTATTTTTAATTAGGCTGCTATTAGCTAAATGCTGTTAATTATATGTTTCTCCTATCTATGTGGCTACTTTCTTTTCTATCCTTTTTTCATCAAAACATCAAAAAGCTTCAAAGGAATTGTAAAACATTTTATCAATTCTATAATTAACTGTACAATTCAATTATCATTATCTACTCTCTCTCTCTCTCTCTCTCTCTCTCTCTCTCTCTCTCTCATTCTTCTTTTGTACAAGAAAAACAGTGATGCATAAAATCACAAAGATATAAATTAGGCACGATGATTCTGATATAATATTCATGAGAAATGATTTATTCGTTAAGGACATGAAAACTGTGGCTTTTTAACACACGAGAGTCCGACGATTTTCACTCTGGCGCGTCTTGGCGAATATTTCCATGAATATTTTAAATGCGCGGTGGAAAAAAATCAAGGCGAAGGAGGAATCGCTTCTGCCTCGGCGAACGCTGGAGAGATCGGCCGCGCTCGAACAGAGGCTTCCCGATATTCGAGGAGGCGTGCATTCTGATACGGGTTCCTACTTCGATATGTCAAGGACTTGGCGATTAACGCCGGCGCGGCGCGGCGTCGTCGCCGCTGCGGTAACTGTCTCTTTAGAAACCCGCTGTGTGTGAACAAACGGGCGATATCGGTGTCTTATTTCTAGCGAGAGAGGCTCGGTGCTTTTCGATGGCGGGTTACTTCCACTATATACGGCGAAGCCGTATCGAGAGCGTCCATTTTTTGTCGGTCCCCCTGTGCCGAAAGATAAGCGACTTCCTGTCCTGTAACCTCGTTACATCATTATACGCCGCGAGAAACATCGTTTCGCTTATGAAGAAAAGTGTGATCGCAGGATTACGATTTTCATACCGTCAAATATCCTTTTGTAGGGTTCACTTCTATCAATTGTCGCATCGTTGATTGAAAAATGCCACAAGTAAAAAATTAGCGTTTTTGAGATAATAAAAGGAAATTGTCCCTATCTTAAATTTTCATTATCTCACAAATGTTAATTTTTTTGTTTCACTTTTCAATCAACGCAGCGTAATGTAGATTAACTTTAATCTCGATTTAATTTGTTCTCTTTATCCTTTTCTAATTTTTAAAACACCAGAAGAAGATACAAAGTAGAGTAAGGACAGTAGTAGTTGTAGATCGAGCACCACATTCCGGATAATTTATTAATTTATATTTAAATAATTATATTTTTCAACAAATGACGCATATTATTCGATTCTTTAGCAGTTGTGGTAATTTTATCATTTGTTAATTGTTATTTTGTTTACTAGCAGCAACATTTTATTGATACTAGAAGAAAATTACTACTTAACTATTAAATATGTTATTAATTGTTGGATATTTTTCTAAATATGAAATTTCATTCTTAGGATGATCCAGAACTAGTGCCTTTATCTTATAAGTGAATCGAGATTAAAGTTAATCTATACATTGCTAAAAAAAATTGATAAAAACGGGATTTGAAATCGACTTGAATTTTCGAGAGCAAAATTGTCTGTTTATTTTACAACTCCGCCGCGCCCCTACCACACCGCCTCGATAGTCACTATAAAAATTAGCTCGAGATCGATCGGAGGAGGTCCCCGAGACATTACTCGGCATTGGCAATTTCGCGACATCATCGGCGGCATTATATTCGCGCGAAACGGTCGGCCTCCTCTGATCTGCATATCATTGGAGGCGCATTTTCGAGGCTGTGCAACGCGCGACCTATTGGCACAATCTATCTCCTCCGCTCCCGATGTGAAATGGCGTTAGATCGGATTCGGACGAGCGCGCTTAGAAAGTCAATGGTGCCAACGGGTGTAATCCTATATCGTCGACATGGTTTGGGTTAATCGCCGTTGCCGTTCCAACGGCAAGTAGGCGACCGTAACTAACCTGCAGCCGAGCGAGCGAACTAGGCGAAATTAGAATGTTTGCTCGATTCAACGCCGCGCGCGGCGTTATATATCAAATACGTGCGTAATGTACATATATACGAGTTGGCGAAACTCGATCGCCGACCGAGTCGATTCCGAGATGCGGGAAATCGAGAGAGGTCGTGCGCGGGCACAAAACGTACGTGAGAGCCACGCGCGGCGGGCACGAGCCCCGCTGATTTAAGTACCTGTGTAGTAATCGAATCCTCGATTACATCGAGATCGACGTTCGAGTCGGTCACAAGCGATGTCGATCCATGAGCGTTTGGCGGATTAACGATCGTCGATATTCAAAGAGAGATTATTCGCGTATGAAGGACGGAATAGAAAATTGATGAGTGAGTGTTAATGCCGGACGAACCTCTAACGTGTAAGAGTACCTATCTACATTTTTCTTTTTTTTTTTCCTTCACCTCGCGCGATGGGCGAGAGACGTACAAACGGTTTCACTTTTGGGTCACCTTCGCGTAAGTACACTCGGATTTCACCACTTCGGGCCCGAACAGCTTCGGGTCCTTTCGCTCTTTCGAAACTTTTGATATTTCTCGACCGCTGCGCCGTGTGCGTTACACACTCTGCCCGGGATTAGCCGCCGCCGCCGTCGTCGTCGTTCTTCAGTGTTCTTCAGTGCGATCTTAGCTTTAGGTGATTTATTTGAGTTTAAATAACGCGAGGAGGCCCCACATCCGTCCTTTGTATGGAAAGCGATAATTTTGGGGGCAGAGACGATGGCGAAATGAATCCCATTCAAGACGTCATACACACTCGCCTCGGCCCGAAAGCGGAGAGGGAGAGAGAGACGTGAATTTATTTTTCAGCCTGGCCCTGGAAGCCCGTACGTTTACAAATATTACAGCCGAAAGTTCTATACACGCTACAGCCGCTTTCCCAGAGATATCTCGCTTAACCTCGGTGCTTCATTACGAAACTAGTTGTTAACGTAATAGTAACCGAGCATCGCCGGGCTGAAGTCGAAGTCGTCGGGGCCATTAATAAGCGTTACAGCAACTGTAATCTTCCATTAGAGGATGGCGATAACTTCGTTTTAATATACAAACTTTACCTCTCATTTACATAACGTATATAAATACTTAACGAAAACACTTGGGAAAACTTTACCTCGTTGCTTATACAATTAGTGGATTGCTACATTTGTTAAATATTGAAGGAGCAAATTTAAACCAATTCCTTATCAAATAATATTTTATTATTTTTCTACTTCAATGTATGTCAAATATGTATCAAAATATGTTATTTTAACGAAACATGTGATTAAACCACCATATCTAATCAACCCATTTCTGCGGTTGAGTTACTTAATTTCTAAGTAACTAATGTTTATATTACAACGTACGCACTTGGTAAATATAAAATTTCATTCAAATTTAATACATTTCTTGAATTAAATTGTTCAACTCTATTGTTTTAGTTAAATTAATGACATATTGAGTATAAGAACAGAAGTGGCGATCTATAAGAATGATTATTATATAAAAATGACTTAAATTGGATATAATTTGACAGTATAATTGGCTATTTTTAATCTACTTTCCTGTAAGATAATAAAAATATATTTTTGCAAATATTCGATGGCGAGAGGAGGAAAGAAATGAAATGGACGCGTAAGACGTAACAGATTAAAACAGAGTGTAAATTAGAGAAAGAGGAGAAGTGCTGCAAATGTGAGACTGGTTGTCTAAAGTAAATAAATATTTTTATAAATAGGGTGTATACGTATAAGTGCACTAGGTGATAGATCGGGCATTAGTTCCGGATTCATTATATTGAGAATTATTGTATTTTTCAACGAATGGCGCAAATCTTAACCTTTTTTAGCATTTGTGTTAGTTTTATCAATTGTTTCTTGTTTACTGTATTTACAACAACAACAACGCTGTACATTTTATTAATATTATTAAAAATAATAAGCATGAAACGCCAATTTGGGTATATCTTTAGTAATTAAAAGTTTAATACCCATAAGAAATTGTTTTATGGCTTTTACACAAAGTAGTGAGTAGCATTAGATTTCGTAGAAAAAAATGAACATTGTGTTCAGTTAAAATTAAATACTATAATCCGTTTCGCGGATAATTTTATCCGCAACTGAGAAGGATCTAATTGTGGATAATTTCCATTATTTCATTCAATTAAAAATAAATTGAAAAAGATAAAACAGCTCTGAAATTGAATAAGATCATCCATAAAATATTCTTTATGATTAATTGCAACTATTAAATATGTTATTGATTGTTGATCTTTCTGATTAAAAATATAAATTTTTATCCTTGGGGTGATTCAGAACTAGTGCCCTTACCCTATTACACATGTTTGTAAATATATTTCCAAGAAATTTGAAATGTCTCAAAGGGGTTATCGCAGAGAACGCGTCGTGCCCTCTTCGTTCCCGGGTGGAGTACGAGGAGACTTGTACTCCTCGCGACCACGAACGATTAACTTTAAGAACTCTCGCACGATGGTAGCCGCGGCGCGGCGCGGCGGCGTGCGCGTGTGCGCAACACAAAAGGCTCGTTGTGACGAGACGGGACTTGGTCGCGGTCCACTTATCGCGGCTCCAAGTCGCAAGTACGTTCTACTTGCAATTCGGAGCGCACGCGCGCGCAGCGTAAGAGTATCTGCACCCTACGCGAAAAACCGGTACTTTCAGCCTGGTCCCAATTGTCGCGAGTATTTATATTATCCGCGACAATCGACAACCAACGAAACGTATACATTCACCGATTCCTACACACTTGGTGTGCGAGTGACGTTATGCATTACGCGTTTGCTACAATCGCGAATTAAACGTAATCTATCGCGGATAATTCAATATAATATTACGAGAGACGGATATTAATGACACATTTATTGAATATAATCAATCTTGGATCGCGCCGTACGCGACAAAAGCGGTCCAAGCCTCTCTCTTTCTCTCGCTGCGAGAGAGGAGGATCTCTCGCTTCTAATAATTTTCTCACACTGGAATAATTACGCACGTGCACGAGTGGCCTATTTAATTCAATGAAGCGAGCCATTGACGGACCTATTCAACCACACGCGACAACGGCGAGGTCACGTTAACACAACAGAGCCGGCCAGTGCCGGCTGCACACACACACACACACATAAATGCACGCCCGAAGAGCAAAGTGCCCTCCCACGCGTGAGGTGGACATATTGGAAACCACGGGCTGGAGTCAGCGGCGATTGATGTCTGGCCGATTTCTATGCTAAACCCGACCCAGGTGTTTACTGTAGTCATATACAATCCTAGTAACAGGAGCTCCGAAGTCGACGTTGATGTTTGCCTTCGCGTTAAACGATAAACTCCGGACGAGTTCTGAATCTACTTGAGAGTTTGTCTCTCGAAATTCTCTTAGATTATTGGAATTATCGAACAACCTGAATTATACGTATGATAGTAATTTTCTTTTTATAGCGACTTAAACGCGGGTGCCTCTCTTCTCTGGCGCGGTTAGGATTGATCGCCAAATATCTCGTGATGACGCACAATGACGCCTTGACGTTACGTATCTCTTAAAATCGGACGCACGATGATGCCGCGTTTCAGTTCGTTCCACAATGTTATAACTTCCGACGTGCGCGCTAGAGAGAGAGAGAGAGAGAGGGAGAGGGAGAAGGCGTGTATGTCTGTGATCTAGGCTAACCGTGTCGGTTATGTCGTAAGTGGGAGCGTAACCCCGTCGTGTCCCCGTGAAGCGCCCTGGTACCATCGACGTCGTCGTCTCGGACGTGTCGTGCCGCGGCCACGAGCGAACACGCGAGCACCAACACCAACGCCGAGGCACAGAATCTGCGAAACAGATTCGTGAAACACGCCCGCCGCGTCTACATACAGGGTGTGAAGAGACGTACGGATCATGTTCTTTCTTATCTCGATGCGGATATTCTCGATCGACGACAATTTGCTTCGGCGACATTATTGCTTCTCCTAAATTCGCGTTATTAAGTGTCTTTGGAATTGAGTCTCATAATTAAATTTCCGTTAAAGCGAAAGTCGGTGAGAATGATATTCCATTATATATTTAAAACCAGACTCGGATCGAGCGAGCGAATGAATTAATTAATTCAGAGTACTCGTATACTTGAATAAACCTCTTCTTTCATTCAATTTGCGAATTCTCGCACTTTTTGTGCGGACGCTCCGCGTATATCATCGAGGCGAGTTCGCGAGATCTCTCGGAGACCTCGTCATGCAACCTACCTACCTACATAAACACGATGCTCCGCTTTGCTTTCCGTTCTCCTTACGAGCACCGTATCGCACCTTCACGAAGAGGAGGTGGAGGAGGAGGAGGAAGAGACGCGGACTCGCGTGCGTAAAAAAACTTTATAACGCAATACAATTTCGTGCCACAACGTGGTGCCGTTTTCTACGCGTATCAACGTGTGATCGTAGGTCAAGGTTGACATCTCGAACATCGTTCAAACTCTCATTTATTTAACGGCATTATCGGCGGACGGATCTCTTCAAAACAAATATAAATTTCTCTCTATGTAATTTTTCAAGTTATTATTTTAGCTCCAAAATTGTAACACATTTGACAATCAACATTTAACGTTATATTCGCACTAAATATTATTTATGAATTGGAAAAATTATAAAAATTCACGTAAAAATATTAGGCATCAAAATCCGCCTTGAATTCGTACATGACTCTTTTTATTTATTTGTGTTAAATATGATTCTTTTTTACATTTAACAATAAGTCGTTCATGTTCCATTTAAAACGTAAACTGCATATGTTCCATAAGAAGAGAGCCCGTGTACGCCCCACATTTTTATAATAATATAGAGCATTTCGCGGCGCCACGAGACATACCTGTCCCGAGAATCCGACGCCGCCCGCGCCTCTCGGTCGTGCAGAAACACGCGAGAGAAACGGTACGCTCCAGAAGATCTCGCGTTACTTTCGCGTGTTTATGCGGGTCTCGAGTGGATGCTCTTAAGAGCGAAGCGCCCCGAGAGAAGAAGAGTTGTGTCCGCGAGGAGCGAACGTGTCAACCGTATGCGACCATTGCGCGCGCGACGGGCATAAACAAATTATCCACCTCGCGCGCTCATCACCGCCGGGCGATCTCGTGATTTATGAATCAATATTTTACGTTAATGCGGCAAGTATATACCCGCCCGTACGCGTTATACGCGCGCGCGTGTCGCAGTTAGCGCGGCGCGTAATGGAACGTCATCATTAATCGCGGCGGACGACGACACAATATTGACCCGATGAGTTGGACTGGCGCATAATGATAATTATTGTGATTAATGCGATTTTCCGTCCCGCGTTCTCGTCTCTCTTCTCGTCGCCTCTGCGCCGGATTTTCTCCGCCGCGATTAATGGACTCGAGTCTTATTTCCTTCTCCTTTTCCGCCCACCTCTTCCTCTTTTTTTTTCTTCCCCTCCGCCTCCGTTTCCTCCTCCTCCTCCTCCTCCTCCTTCGCCCGTGTTTGCCTCCCGCTTCCCTTCTTTTACCAGAGAGGAGAATGCAACCACGCGGAAACCACGCGCGCCTTTCGTTATGCGCGCGTTCGTTCGATCGGTCGGTGCTTGTGCATATGTGGGCGCAATTTCAATGCGCCCGTATATATATATATATATCGGTATATGTACACCGCGCACACAATGCACTCATAACGAAGTCGTTTCATCTCGCTCGTTATCTCCGAAACTTTTCTCGCCGGCGCGGCGGAAAGAGCCTTTAGGAACGAGCGCACCGTTTACAGACCGTTGATAATAGCTTTTAAACTATGTCACTTTGCACGCTCTGACTTTCTTGCGATTTATGTTTTCGATTAGTAGACGTAATTATGCAACGCGTGAATGATTTATCCAATGTATGCCCTATAATAAATAAATTTCTCGAGGGGAGCCATTTCGTGTATCTCGCGCGCTTCTCCATCGAGGCTCCAATGTCGTAAATAATTTCTTCTACCCGACAAACTTCGTATCGCACATTAATATATTTTTTGTTTATTCGGTTTCTCAACACCGCGCGCGCTCGTTATTTACGAATGAGAGAGAAAAAAAGAGAGACAACTATCGAAAGAAGCTGCGTGACAGCCAAAGTTCAGGCCTCGAACGTGTCACCTTGTTGCATAACGTTACAACACATCGTTTATTATCACTTTTGTTTCGCTGCGCGAAGGCTGTGGATTTAAAACACATCACGATTTACATTCGTTAACCTTTTGCACAAATCCGACGATAATTTGAGTAAAATTCAATTCACACATTGTAAATTCAAGTATGTAAGAGGGCATTTATTACACACTTGGATTTGCAGTGCATTTGCGATTATCGTGCGTGAAACTTTGTAATATTTCTAATCCGACAAGCAATACGTCAGCTTTTAGAGGACGGAGAGATCTATTTTTTAAATTTTACAGCTACTCCTTGAATAAGATTTATTAGAACAAAATATTTTTTTACTTTTAGTATTATTATACGTATAGTCAGATTGGTTTACACTTCCATCCATTCATCCTTTCTATTTTTTGGCATTTAAAATTCAACCACTTATTTTATACCTATGTCATCGTGCTTATAAAATCTTTCACATTATCGTATCTTATCTTACACAGCTTTTTACTCCATTCTTATCCTATATATTTTCGCATTCTTTATATTATCTTTCAATTTACTTAATTTATTTACTTCATTTAATTATTTAATTTACTTAAAATCCTAACTCAAATCTCTTAGCTTTTTCTAGATTTTCTTACTTGTTCTATAAACTTTGTACACTTTTTCTGAATAAGTCTCTTGTTAAAGTGCTTGATTCCAGTGTCTCTACTCCTTATCCTTTTCTTTTAATCGTGCCCAAAATTCATATTGACGTGTCCGCGGATTTTCCCAATCTCGCGCATAAGCTGGATCGCCTCGTCTATGATCTATTCTACGGAGTGCGGATTGCGCGCACGCTGGGCGCGCGCTTGGTCCTCGAGCGGCGGATAATATTGCGGCATGGCACACGGGGAGTGAAAGCGACACGGTGAACCCGCTTACGAGGTTACCCATGTACTTTTACTCCGAACCGAGCCGTATTATAGTGGCTACTTTACCCGGCAGTCCCTGGCATAGTTATCACCAGAAATATCGCGCGTTGGAAAGCCTGCGCGCGCGCAAAAGCCTGCCGCTGCCCGTTCTCGCTCGCTCTCGAAAGAACTTCTCTCCGTGAAACTTCTAAATCGTACGTTTTTCCCCCTTGCGCGTGAAATCGGACTCTTGAGAACGGTTCGAACGTAGGAAACTCATTCCGCCGGACGATTTTTCTGACCTTAATAAATAACAAAAAAAAAAAAAATTCTGAAAGTATTTGATACCTGAGCTGACATGGGTCGCCTTTGTCCGCTTTAAGATTTAAAAGAAATAAAGTTCAAGTTATATTTCTAATTGTAAGTAGGCCGTAACGTTGGTTAGACCGTCTAACCATTTAGAAGCCCAGTCCATTTAAATTTTACTATACCTATAGAAATATCTTTGGCATTTACTTCACGTCAATATATCATTTTCCTAAGTTTTTTCTTCTGTTTAGTTTTATGTTTTCCTTTTGTGCTCAAGAATATTTGTTAAGAATATCTTTGATGTATTTATTATCATTTTGAAGAACCTAAAAGCTTTAAGAAATATCGTATATCAACGAGACGTATATGGCAAAGACAAAAATCATATAAAATAAACAATACACCAAAAAGATATTTTAAATATTTTTTATTCAAAATAGGATTTATTACAATCGATACATTGCCCTGGTCTCGTTTTCAGCTAGTCTTTGCATTGTTGTTGCTCCTTTTTTGTAATTGTCTTCAGCTGGCCCGTCTTGGCGACTCGAATTTCTGAAATATTGAATCTTTGGTTTTTCAATTGCAATTTTCGTCAAAAACAAGAAATAATCAAAAGGGGATGTTTTAGATGAGTAGAATGACGTAAAATTATGATTTTTTTTTTAACTATTTAATAATATTTTGCATTTTGATCAATCACATCACAGAATTTCTGTAGGTTATTATGATTGAACTCGATATTATATAGCAGGTAGTATGTTTGATAAGCTGAATTATACGGATTAGTATTTTTTGATTGGAGCTATAAACTTTTCTAGTTATATTTATTATCATAAAATGATTTGATTTGAAAATGAAAATAAATGAGAGATGTATTTTGACAGTACAGTTTTTAGTTATGCACAAAAATTAATTCACGAATCTGATAATTTCTGAATATTATATCTGCCAAAATGTATTAATACAATATCACCTGAAATTTTATTAGAAGAAGAAATTTTACCGAAATTTATATCTCCCAGGAAAATTGTACGTAATAATTAGCTCGATCATCAAGGATCAAATTATCAAAAAATTAGAATATATTTATCAGGAAAAAATTAATCATATATTACAGAAGGAACAATTTTGCTGGAAGGTCTAAAAATGTTGCTGGATGCAGATCTGAAAATAATTTTATTGTATCATCAAAATTATTTTGCGGAAAACTAAAAAATAATGAGCATAGCTGTAAAACGTTTTGATATTTCTAGCAATTTATCAGTTTGAATTTCCAACAAAATTATTTTGATTGTCCAACAAAAGTATTTTCAGATCTGTATTTAGTCAAATTTTTACATCTTCCAGCAAAATCATTCTTCTTGCGTGTACTCGTCAATCGGATAATTTCTACAAGAATTCTGACTCGTTCGTTTTCGAATAAATATATTGGTTGAATTTACCAGATTTCAAATTAATGCAAACATTCTTTCTGAAGATTATCGGATTATCATGAATCTAACCTGAACGATGGAAAACCCATGAAAAGACTTTTTGTTAAGGGCCAAGAACTTGACGCAATGCTGTTGCTAAACGGATTGTATCTCGAAATAGAGGATTGTTACTAAAATTAGATTAAACTTGGAAACTGAAGACGTAGCCGGGTTAAATTTTAAACTCGCGCTGCGCTCGCGTTTGCATGGCTGGCTACGGAATCGATTTTCGTTATCGTTTCCATCGAGGCCTGGGAAGCGGAGAGGAGGAGCGTTCTCTCTCCGACGGACAAAGCGGACGCCATATGCCATCCTGGACAATGAAACGAGTGGAAACGAGAGAATCGTCGTAGGGCTGCGCGTAGGGCCCCTCGATTTCTCAGCCCCTCGAGAAACGCGTCGCGATTCTTTCGGCCACCCGGCGATCGGGGAACCCCTCGGAAGCCCTCTGGGTTTCCACCCTCGCCCTATCGTTCCATCCCGCCGACACCAAGGGTGATGGCACAAACCCTCATATCTCTCTCTCTCTCTCTCTCTCTCTCTCTCTCTCCCCCCCGCTTCGGAGAATTTTTATATGCATAGAATCCTTTTTAAACCGGTTTAAAAGTTAAGCGATTAAAGCTTTTTGCTTCAGTAATATAAAAGATTCTCGTATATAAGTTCCGAAATCGCACAAGTCTCTTTCTCTGTCTCTGATCTCCTGAACGTGCGTCACGAGGATTAATCGCGCTTCGGAGACCACAAACGAGCGCAATGCAATCGACGAGAATTAATGCGCGTCCGTCGCCGATATCGCGCGGGCTCCTCGAGTGCGGCACAAGTTTCGCGGGGTAATCGCCTTCGCGCTCCGCTCCACTTTCGTGGAAAAGCCACGAAACGAGTTATCGCGACGCACAGTTATTCTGGAATTCAATTTCGGAGCTGTATACTCTCGCAGCCGTCGATCCCTTCAATCACCGCGCTGCATCCGTTTTGTCTGCCAAGACCTGAGATGGATCCATACCGGGCCGGGCGTTTTGTGGTAAAGATGAGGACGCGGACGGGAGGGATTGAGCTCTCTCGTCCTTGTCCTCTTCACCATCATCATCATCATCATCATCATCATCATCATCATCATCATCATCATCATCATCATCATCCATCATCATCATAATTATCGGTCGTCACTGTATACCACCCGCAGAGACAGAGGGATCCCTAAATGCTGCTTAAACGAATTGGGGATACAGACGACCTGGGATCTCAAACTCCCGCAGTTTTTAATAGATGATTCTTTCCAAAATGTTGAAGGTAGCGAGATGCACGACGTCGTTCGTTAATTCTCGAATTACTCGCATGGGTGCAATTACATGCACTCGGCGCGGAGTAAAAATGTCGGATGTACACAGTGCGATATAATACACAAGTTTTGAGATAAAAGTTACATGAAATGGGCAACACATAAAGGAAATATACACAGTGTAGTCCAATTTTGAGACAAAAATTTTATAAAAGAAGCAAAACGCGTAAAGAAAATATTTTTAACACTTTTTATTCATAAATAAATAAGATCCTTTATAATTAATACTTCTTTCTGCTCTAATAGCTCTGCTCTCTCGTTTTCAATTTCTCGTTTTCAATCTTTGCATCGTTATTGTTCTTCTTTTATAATTATCTTTAACTGGTTTGTCGCAGCGGTTTGAATTTTTGAAATATCGAATATTTGATCTTTCAATTGCAATTTCAATTTCGGAATCAAGAAATAGCCAGGGGGAGATAAGTTAAATAAGTAGGATGGATTATGTAGAGTTACGATATTTTTTTTTAACCATTTGACGATATTGCAGAAATTTAAGTTTCTTTTCGTTCTAATCGATCTAAAGACGATCAGTAAAGATTACAAAAGAGGAGTAGGTCAACAGCGATGGAAAACGATAGTGATTATAAAAAGTTTTATTTTGAATAAAAAAATTTTTTTAAATATTTTTCTGACGTATTCTTTCTTTTTCTTATATGATTTTTGTCTCAAACCTGGACCACACTGTGTATATCTCGTTTGTGCATCATCTCATAAGAAAATAAAAAAAAATTATATTTACAAACACTTTTATTAGAAACAATTCTCTATATTTTAAACCAAGATATTAACACTTGCATTAGAGATATATTATATTTTTCAGAATTATTCTTACATATACGAGTAATTGATACGAATTATTACATTTTATTTGTATCGAATATACCTATATCTGGAAAGTACGGCTTCGGGTTTAATTGCAGGATGTCTGTCAATTCGTAATTTAGGAAAATTTGTTTATGATTAATTTTCAATTCTTTCGAGTTGGAAAATAAGGGATACATCATCGTATCGTCGCGCGTCGTGAGGAATCTTTTAGAATTTCCATAGAACCATTAGTTACCGCGAATTATTAGTTCGCGGACGACAAATCGGGCAATTTAATACTGATTTAATTGACGTCGACGCGACTCCTGTAATCGAGAGACGATTTATAGCAAACCAGTTTGACTACTCTTACTTGGCCTTATGCACCTCCTCTTTTTTAACCACCGCGCCGATGCCGATGTTAACGATGCGCGTTTTCGGTGATACAATCGATGTAACGCCGTTAAAAATTTGCGCTCGGCCGAATGTTCGCCTCGCGCGAGCGTGACCTGCCATCCGGATCAACGTAACTGGCATTGTGATGTAATACCAGACGGGTTCCGTTAGGTCTTTTTTTTTTTTTAGAGGAAACTGTCGAAATAATGAAGACCAGAACACAGGAAGTGTAATACAAAATCTAAATATAAACATAAAATAAATAACAAATATATATATCGAGATGTAGGAATAAGAGAGGTAAGAATGAACACATAAAGATAAAAACGATGAGTAAGGTTTATATAAGAATCTTGCGTCTGGTTAGAAAAATATAGAAGACTAGCGTTATAAATAGACTTGTATGTTTCAGTAACTGTTATGTTATGTATGGATACCTTCTTATTATAGATCAAATTCCTATACATTTGTTCCTCGTTTATAGTTTGATCTTATATTCCGCTCTGGCTCGCATAAGCTCTTATTTCTCGGGTGCCTTCTTGTGTCACGTGGCTCCTAACGTCAAAGTTCCCCAATCGACATCTATCTAATCGATCGTCGATGGCAGCACCTGGTCGACCTAGTGGTACAGTTAGACGAGTGGGAGTGGGTATTAAACGTCTCGTGGCTACAAGAAAGGATCGAGGTTAACGATAAGTCCTCTCTCTCTCTCTCTCTTTCTTTCTCTCTCCCGTCGCGGACGGATGAACTTCCTCCTAGGAGGAAGAGGAGAGAATCGACGTGTGACGTCGAGAGTGGATTATCGATCCGAATGACATCTCGAGAAAATGTGCTCGCGGTGGTGGCCCTACGTGCAGATTTATGAATCCGAATTCCGCTCGCGAAGAAAAAGGGAAGAAATACGGGGGAATGAACGTATATTTCACGCCAAAATGTCCGTAGCTGAAAATTTTATTCGGCGTATTTCTGTTCTGTATATATAGAAAAGGGATCTGAAAAGAAATTATTTCCGATGAATACTAATTGCTCCGACGATTAATTGTTCGTCGCTGGCACGTCAAGTTTTCGAGAGCTTTTATTCGACATTGATATAATAATGTACCGCGGGTATACCAGCGGGCATTACCTACGGTCCTCGCTTAATCGCATTAGGGCGATACCCATTCCTCGGGGAGGGGGCTGAGCCGAGCAAAGCAGGCTGGCGTGAATTGTTTCCACAAAATTGCGACATGACACCGTTTCGCCGTTGCTAATTCACCGAGGAGTTATTATGCTAGCCGCCGCACTTTAACTCCCCCGAGCTTGCCGCGCTTCTCTTGGACATCGACCCACTTTTCCCGTTATCGTAGCGCCGACCGTATCGTCAGCGAATCGCCGATAAAAATTGGCCCGCTCGCGTCTGTCAAAAGGTCGTCAAAGGCGTCGCGTTTTTCTTTGTCGTCGCCTCCCGCGAAGATACACGCTATACGTATTGAGGATTGCGAATTGTGGAGATTAGAATTTAACTGATCAGGTAATTTTAATTTTAATTTTTTCGTTGTTCTGATTGGTTAAATAATCAATTCGCAATTCTCTATCTGCAAACAGTGTATAGTGTGACAGGCATATACATTGGAGATTGTCGATTACAAATTGGGGAGATTAGAATTCAACCAATTGAAACGAAACGGATTAAAACTAAAATTATCTGATTGATCAAAAATTCTAATCTTCAATTCGTAATCCTCAATCTCCAATGCGTAATCTGATACGGGCTTGACACGTGGGACGCATGTGAAATTACACAGATTGCCCTCGAAACAATCCCTGCATACGGAGCGCGTCCCTTTCGCGTCACATGCACGCTTCTCTTTATCCCCCGATTTAATTTCATGCAGACTTTAATACGATCAAGTTTTGATTTAAGCGTCTCTGAGATGGAAAAAGACCCGCGCAGATGTAATTTCGGATTTTCACAGCTGTGAAAGAGAGAGAAAAATAGGTGTTTGCGAGGTGGATCGTTTCTGCGAGTTCTTGGCCGAGCTTACACGTCGATCCGCGATCTCCGTTCCGCAAAGAGAATAAAAGAAAATCCACAGGACCCATTCCAGGTGGCGAAACGCGCGCGCGGTGGGAAAATTGGAGCCCAGGTTAAACACGTGCGTGGCAAGGGGTGGTGGGCGGGCGAAAGAAAGCATATATATATCGTGCACATGTCGTTGAAAGATCTCGACAGAGGAGGATCTCCTTCTCGTATATATGTGCAGCGTATTTGTGTATGTATAATGGAGACTCGAAAAACGAAGCGAAGCGAGCTGGTGAAGAGAGCTGACCTACTGTGGCAAGTGGCTCAGGGCCGTCGCTGTCCAAATCGTCCCCCCGATCGCCCCCCACCGGGCATTCTCTCTCCATCCGGTATCACGCGGTAGTATTCAGGTCTGTCTCTTTCTCTTCCTCTCACGGACGCGATGCCCTCGTAGCCACTTTGTCCTCCGCCTCCTTCGCCATCCTCTTTCGATATCTCCCCGCGCTCCTTTTTCCCTTTATCCTTTTCTATAGCGTGCGATCGGGGGATTCTCTCTAACGTTTCGCGATCAGCTAAATGGACCGTAACGCCGAAGCCCTGCATGGAACGATCAGACCACCCCGTGGTCTATCATGACGTCGCCTTGCGCGATAATAGCGTACCGATTTTAGAGCGATTAGAGGCGAGCGCGGCCTGTGAGCGCGAGGGTGAAAGCCTCGATAATTGGGAATGTTGTAGAGCCCGAGAGACCCGCACGGAAAGACCGAGTTAATACACATGGCGCGGCGGTTCTCTACCCGTGCGGGAGTGCTTTCTAACCGATTCCACAGCCAAATAGAGCCGTCGCTCCGAGAGATACGGCATTGCAAATGAGCGGCGTGCGTTATTTACTCGCTTCAATATCCGTTTCCTCGTCTAATCGTTCCGATTGTGTGCACGAATGAGTGCGTGGAAAAAGTAATGCAGAGAGCTTCTATCTCGAATGTGCATGAGGAAATTAATTCTCAACCTATATATGTCGTGTATATATACATACACGCATTTGTAGCCGATTTTAATTTCATTCCTTTTCTCGAGAGATTACGATTCAATTTATAACGCTCGTGTTATCCATGATGCGCGGCACGAAAGTCTCGAAAGAATTAACTTTTACTTATTTAGAATTATCGAATTGGATTAGTTTCCGCGCGATACTCTAACGCGGAACTAATTTTGTTTCGTTTGATCTAACTACTCTAACAGGATATATGTATATATACGGCATGTATCGCGTTTGTTAACGAGGTCTGATATCCCACGACGGGATTCGTGACCGGCTCTCCTGCGCCTTTTTGCGCTCGGTCGACGTAAACGCCCACCCGAGGAGGAAAGTGAATCACAGAGCGGCGGCCGTCGAGTGAAAATCATCTAGTGAAAATGTGAAGGCCGGGTAGAGCGGTGCGATTTGAAAGTTCTGCCGTATAGCTTCCAGCTACAAGTCGATTTTCACTCTGCCGTCGCCGCCGCCGCGGCCGTGCCGTGGATATACCCCTCATGAAACGCTCGGCAAAAGGTCGATTATCGCGGATTATTGTACGATGCCTAGACATGTATACGCTTTTACGTATACATGTGCGAGTGCAGCCAACTCCGACAAGCTATGCTATGATTGGTTTTGTTGCAACGATTTTTCATTATTAATATATAAAAGTACATATTGTATATATGCATATTTTCTCTTTATTGTCGGAAAGTCTTGGAAAATCGATATTTAAATTATTTATTCATATTAATGTTTAATTATATTTATGTTGATTATTTAATTTATATATATTTGCACATGGAAAAAATAATGTATACGAGTATTAACAATATTAGCCAACAGCAGTCTAATTGAGAATCTTATATCCGTTCATATACCTATAAGTAATAAAATAAGTAACATTTTATTAAAAAAAGAGCATGGCGGATTTGTTTTATTAATACCGTTTATTATTTACAAACATGTTAAGTTAATAGGTATAACATATAAAATTGTAGATTAAATACAATACATATATTTTATAAAAAGACGTTAGCAATGTCCATCTTGGAATAATTTTTTTCCGTGCATTATTTATAAATTGCAGATAAAACTAAACATGGTGATTATTCCAAAATTGACATCAAATTGATGTTTTTTTTTTGCAAAAAATACGCATCGTATTTGATCTTTATTTTTTTCTCTATATTATTTACAAATTATACGAATTATTCTATAAGATTGACATCGTTGAGTTTTTTTTTACAATCTATGTATTGCATTTTATCTATAATGTTATAATTTATTATATCTATTAATTTAGTATATTTGTGAAAATTTACGCGGAATTTACGACACGTCAGTGTTTCCTTGTTGATTTTCTGTTTGTATAGACAGCTTTACTTACAATTAAATAAAGAATACTAATTGTAAGAAAAATTTTGGCCAAAAAGTTGGATCGGTACAAGTGCAAGATTTTGAGTTTTTATGAACGCACAAATTCTACACGATATTAATCGCCATGTTTAATCTTAGCTTATAACTCGAAAATTATATTACAATCTCAATGTATTAAGATTTTCCCCTATAAATAGCTTACTGAGGTATCCTCTTTGACTCTTGATTTCAGGCGGTCTTTGTGTGTACTTCTTGGATGATATCGTCAAGGTGAAGCGAACTATGCCAACGAGTAAGTATAGACGCATGTCTGCGATAGCTTTTAACAAATGATTATTTTTACCTTTATTGCTGCCATACGGAATGACGATATCGGCCTGCTCTTCCTTTTCGTCCTAACTCGTTCCGCCAAATCTGTCGATGCGTGCGTTCCTTGAGCATTGATATTCAGCAGACTGTCTCAATCGCATCCTTTAATTAGCATTTGCTTTAATCTTCAGATAATACCCGGCGGATAAAAACGGTTCATTTGCATAAGAGACGCAATATGTTATTTTCATAACAAAACGAATAAAGTAAAAATTATTGCTAACATTTATTCGAAATTATTAAATAATTATCGTTATAGTTATTATTACAAATTGTTAATATAATTTGTAGGATTTAATAATTTCATCAATAAGTGTTAACATTAACGAAATTAAAATTGTTTTGGAGACTAATTGTAAAATTAAAAAAAATTCGAAATTGAGTTTCTATATCGGAAACGACTTCAGACTGGGATCTAATTTGTTTGCAATGTTGTTTACATCAAGTCGCGATTTAAGTGAGACATCTCTCGGCTTATCGCCTCTTCCGCATACTTTATCGTAACTCTGCGTGCGAATTCGCGTCGCATTATTTCTTTATCGGAACATTCATTCCTGCGCGATGAGTCGCGAATGTTTTATAAGCGCGTGCGTGAGCGCGAGCGAGACGGGGATAACAAAGAAGAAGAAGAGGCGGCGGCAATTTGTACAGTTGCACGTAGACAACGATATTTCGCAGCTATTGTGAATATGCTCTGGAGACGTGACATCATTCGTCCTCGTGGTTACATAAAGATATCGGCATCGTTAACGTCGATGATCCTTACGTGATTTTTCCTCGCTGCGCGCGTGCACATTTAAACGTGAGGCGCGCGCGTTTAACGCTCCTGTGTAATCGCGTCGTGCCGACATTTAAAGACTAATGGCACGAGCGATCATTACTGATGACCAGATTAAAAAGAAAAAAAGAGATATATATGTGTATAAACCGGAATGCCGACTAGACCACGATTAATTTTTCAATTACATTGGATTCGCTATATTTTATAATATAATTTAATTTGTGTATCTTATAACAATTTGGATCTCTCTTGTAATTTTATACATGTTACATCCTGTACTCATACAAGCTGATATTTTTATCCTTTAAGCCATTTTTAAGCCAACTCTAATAAAATTTTGATTTAAGCCTATTACGTCGAGGGCGTCACAATGATCGCTTCAACATTTTAATAGCATGTAATATAACATGATAATAATGTACTTTATTCCAAAGATTAATTAATAGTGGAAAATCTTAATTTAATACATCAAGGTCATAATAATTTCCGGGTTAAGCTAATTGTAAGATTAAACATGGTGATTAATATCGCGTAGAATTCGTGCGCTCATAAAAACTCTTGCACTTAATAATCCAACCCATCAACTTTCTGGCGAAAATTTTTCTTAGTATTTTTCACGTAAAGTACACCTCTTTAGAATTTCTATATAATTTTCAAAATTTTTACATCTATAACTTTTATACTTTTTAGAAAATTCCTCAGACTTTTTATATTAATTGGAATATTTTTCAGAAATGCCGAGAAAGTCTTAGCTTTCCTGGAATTCTTTATATATGTGAATTTTTTAAACTCTTATAAGATTTTTCATTCTATAATTTCCGAATAAAATTTATAAAATCTAAAAAAGTTTAAAGTATTTTTTAAAACTTTTTATAAATTTAAAATATGAAAAAGTCTTAAAAATATTATGATCAAGATATTATGAAATTTTTTTTATCAGGGATGTTATTTATTTTTGTCATTTAATTGATTTTCATTAGTTAGTTTCTTATTTATAAGTACTATGAACATTGTTGCAATTATAAATTTTAATCTTTTGACTACAGCTAATTGTAGTTTTGTGCCGCTATATATATGCACAGTGCGGAATGCAATTAAAAATGCGAATGTTTTGTCGATGAAACAAATACCTACAGATCAAAACAATCGAAGACATTTCTTCTAATAACGAGATATAGAATGGGTGTGCAATGGTCCAAATGTCGTCCTAAAAGATTGTTTAGAAAGAAGCTGTTATAGTGCAGGCGTTTTATTCCAAAAAAATCGGAAAAAATTTAACAAAAAAAGTTTAATAAAGCAAAAAAAATTTAGCCAGAAGATTAAGCGCCAAATACTGCTGATTTATACTCTTACGAAGTTATTATGTTTAAAAAAAATACGTTCAGTTTTTTGAAATTTATTAAATATAAATCAACGCTCTTTTTCTTATTGCTCTATCAATTATTGTGCTGTCAATTATTTCTAATATCAAGCATCAAAAATAATTGATAGCATTTATTCATTTCTAATATTTTTAATACGAGTATATAGAAATATAGTATATAGAAATTGCTTTTTGTCATATCAAGTTTAATATAACCAACAAACAATATAAATTACGTGAAATTTTTGCTTCGTTAAATAATGCTGCTATCTTGATACGCTTATGAATTGTTAATCGTGGAAGTTAAGTAATTGCTGTTATATATAAATACTACTAATATAAAAGTAAGGAGCACGCGCGTGCGTATTTACGCGTGCCAATTCATCGTCGTTATACGTAATTTTTATAAGTAAATGTAATGCCAACTTAATTTGCGATACAACGCGTTATCTTTACACAAGGTTGCCACGCATTCGGTGTGACTCGAGTAGGTTTTGTCGCAAATAAAGCTTCTATGTCGTAATACTATTATTTTTTTAAACACACGATAAACATCGAAAAGGAGTCGCAATCGTTCTCTATATGAACATTTATCAAGTTTACTTAAAATAGATTTATTTATACTTACAATTTATTTAACTTAGTTTTAGAGTTTTTATTTTTCTTATCGAGTTCTATCAATTCAAGTCGATATTTCGCGCGATGTTATCTATTTATAATATAATCGACACGGTAGAGGATTTTAAAATTCTGTGCTTTATTCTTCCATAATTTATGCACAACTATTTTATCTCTTCAGTGATATTTAATTTTAAATATATCTCTCTCGCGCGTTCCTTTGAATTCTTTGCTAAATTTCAATGTGTCAGTTTTCAATTGAATGCGTAAAACATTATAATAGAACTCATCAGATTGAATCGGAGTAAAAGAAAATCTTAATGTGTTTTAACCATTTATTAATAATTAATAATTTAATAATTTTCCATTTAATAATAATGAGAAATGGAGAAAGCGGAATACTTATTTACATACATTTAAAGAGAGAAACAAGTTTGTATGATTGAACTAAAGACAAAATTTGTGAATTTATTTTAGGAAATAAAAATGGACAGAGTTTTCTCTTATTATTATTTATTACTTTGTTTAGGATATTAATTAATGTTTAACTTAATATTTGATTTTTATAAATGATGTTGACTTTATATTTTTGAGATGTCAAATTAAATTTAAATTTTATGAGAAAGAGATAAAAAGAAGAGTTGTTGATATACATACATAATATATAGGATATAACTAGTGTAACAATAATTACGCTTACAACAAAAAATTATTTTAAATCGGATTAGGTGTTTCTTATAGATTTTTGAATTCTAAAATCGGTGCTGCAAGCAAAAAAACATTTTGGCACGGCAAGTTTTTAAGATAATTGAAAATTAATATCCAATGGTTTTTTGACATTTTTATTGTAAAGAAGTTTATCTTGAAATTCCGATTAAAAGTGAATATATTCATCGCCTATAAAAACAATGCATTTTTTTATTTTAATAGCTTACCTTTTAATTATGTTATGAAGGATTCAAAGGATTTTTTAAAAACAAATTTTTCTATAATGAAGTTATATATAAGTTATATGTATATCTTAACATCATCTCGAATATCTCGAAGAAAACACATTGAAAATATTTTTTTCAAACAAAAGTTATATGATCTAAGGAGAAACAAATAATAACAAAATCACCGCCGATCGCGCGTGTGCACGATGCCTGAGAGTCATATGAGAAGTTTTCCTACCTTTAATCCTTCATAACATGGATAAATAAGTATAAGATGTTGAAATAAAAAGAAATGCATTTTATAAGAAATGAACAATACATTTATGACTTTTGATAAGAATTTTAAGATAACGTTAACTTTTTTTACAAAAAAAAATGTCAAACATCGCCAAAAAGCCATTTTTTGAACAAACTGCAATTATCTTTGAAACCTGACGTGCTGGAGAAATTTGACTTGCGGCAACGCAAGTTTTGTTTTCAACATCCAACAATCTTTATAAAAACATCGGTTTAAAATAATAAAAAGAAACATTTTTTATAAACTAATGTTAGTTAATGTTTAATGATTAAAACTTGTTGTTAGCAGTTGAATCGCTAATATTAGCCAATAGCATGCATCCTTATTACATGTAAAAAACTGGAAGACCGGAAATCAACCGAGTAATATTATATATATAAGCCGTGAAAATCGATGATAGATTAGTGTGAGTGCAACCTACATGCCTATAGTAATAAGCTTGCCTGATATCGTCTGTCTTTGTTTATACTTTTATTGACATTTTTTTATATTAATTTATCCATGCACGAAAAAACGATTTTTTTGAATCTTAAATTATCTAAAAATTTAGCTAGATATAGACCTGAAAATAATTTTTTGGAACTATTATTTTAGAACGTTCAGGCATAATAAGCGATGCTGAAAACAATTTTGACGTTCTAGCTTGAGCCTCTTTAATTATTTTGATGATTTAACGAAATTATTTTCAAATTTGTATCTATAATTACATTTTTAGATATCCTAGCAAAACCATTCTTTCTATATGGGATACGCTATATTGAAATCGAGATATTGCTATGTTGATCACGCTGTAGTTGCGAAATACCCCTGATATATCCTAAATAATCCTAGGCATCCTAGATAAAGCAGACAAATATTTCGTCGAAATACGAGACAGAGAGTTTCATAAGGCGGCTTTCCACGAAACTCATTCGACGGGAGACTTGGACGTCGCCGGATATTTGAGATCGACCGATTGGCATGACCGTGCTCGCGTATCCGCTCGATCGCGTCAGCGTCGTTCTCGTCATCGCGTCGAGGAGGCTAACTGTTTGATTAGATTAGCGTGCGCAAATAACGACAGCGGCGACGGCGTCGGCGACGGCGGTGATCTCGTTAGGCTTTGTCGAAAACCTCCGGAAAGAAAGCCGCGAGACCACTTCCGGGGTCGGTAGAGCGGCGGCCACGCGGCACAATGGGCGAGGGCGAGCACGTAGCCGACCGTACAGCGGCGACCATCGAAATGGTTATTTTCGACGGTGAGGCCGTCTAGGACGTGGTAAAACGAGCACTCGAGGACATCCTGTGTGTATACGTGCGTACATACACGCGTGCAGTGCATATACGTGTATATACGTGTGGCCGGCGCGTGTTCCTCTCTGCCTCTCACCGTGTCCCATCCATCCATTCTATGTACCCGGCCGAGCCTACACGGAGAGACGTAACTTCGACGTGACCTCCGGCGTTTCCTGCTTGTCGTCGTTCAGCAATCGATAATAGTTCGGCAGTGATCGATAGTTAAACGACGAGGCGACACATTATATGAAACAGAGGAAACACCGCCGGGTGGAAGTTGGAACTGCTACAGCGCTGCAGGAGCTCCGACGTGGCACGCACATGAACGTACAGAATTTTTTTTTGAAAAATTTCCACGCTCAAGTGCAGCAAGTGTCCCTACATTAAGATGTCCGCATTCATCCTCCGCAAGTATTCGAAGGCGAACTTGTGCCGGAAACGCATAATCCAGTCGGAATCATCAATATGCCTATAATTATTATAATCAAATTAATTTTGTATATAGATAAATTGTATAGAGGGAATTGTCTCTTGTGTGGAATAAGATCCGAAGTTAGACGAGCCAGACGAAATGTAAAACACGTAAAATATACTCGTATTTATCTGTCCTATCGAACTTGTCCGCGCTCTCGACCTTCTTTCCCTTGTCAGTCTGCTGGCGGATTTTGAAACCATACTCACAATATTTCAAGGTGTCTTTAGTTTCTCTCGTCCTCCGATTCGAAGAGGCAATTTCATTAGGCCCGACCGTATCTCTCAAGTCTATTTGCCGAGCGCGCGGTATTATTCGATAAGTTTATTCCGAGCGCGGGGTGGTGATCGATAGTGCCGCTCCGCTCCGTCGTCACGCGGCGAGAAGCGCGTGCGAGGAGCACACGTCGTTCTACATCGCTTTTAGATTGCAGAATGACCTTAACCCCGGTATCGATAATCGATGGAATCGATCGGGGTCTCCGCGTAGTCGCCGCTCTCGCCGCAGAGAGGTATCTACCCGCGGCCATCCGGGGGCTCGCAGTCGAAGGCCACGGTCGACTAATCCGAACCTTTGGCAGATTCTCGTGAAATATGCATTGCATTACATCGGATCCTCATCGAATTCCTCCCCTGGGTCTACTCATGCTTTTTAGCGAGCCACCGAATTCTCAATTGCTCGAGGCTAATTGCACAAGGGCTCTGAATATCGTTTGTTCTTGCGCAGGAAATGGACGTCACATCTGCGATATATTTATCAGCGAATCGTGTTATTTATACATGATAAAAAATGATGTTGTATTAACGGTATTAGCCAACACTATAGTCTAATTGAAAATAATCTTGTTTCATTCATACAAGCAGTATTAACGAAACAAATATCATTTTATTAAAACAAGAACATGGCGTATTTGTTTTATCAATACTGTCATTGAATTAATAAGGTTATTTTCATTATTAGATGCATTGAGAGAAAAAAATGGTTGCGATTGTGATAATTTGTATGACTTATATAATGTATAGTCATTTTCGGTGCTAAGTATTTATTTGATACTATAAATATAATAATAATAATTATTATATTATTGTAATATTACTATATTTAAGTAATCATAATTATTGTTTCTTATTTAATAACAATAACGTTACACATTTTATTGATATCAGTAAATAATAAAACGTGAGACATCTCAACTTGAGTGTATTTTTAAAAATTTATTCAAAAAATTTAATACATATTTATAAGAATTATTTTATGGTTTTATTGAAGGTAACGAATAGAGCATTAGATTTCATGGAAAAATATCAGTACCATGTTCAACTCATTGTCAATTAAAATTAAGAATATTTTATGGGCAGTCCGTAACTAGACTCAGGAGTCAAATTGTGGATAATTTTTACTTATTATTTTATTCAATAAAAATTAAAAAAATATAAAATAGTATTGAAATTTACTATAATAATTTATAAAGTATTCTTTACGATTAATTACATTTATTAAATATTATTGACTGTTCGATATCTTTTGGGGTAAAAAATATGAATTTTTATTATAATGAGGATGAGCCAGAACGAGTGCCATTACCTTATTGCAGTAATAATTATAAAAATGGAACTCTTAATTATTATACTATGCGATTATAATCACAAATATTATACATTTTTCTCTCAATATGCTGTTGACAATGTTGTTAATGTTATTAATACAACTTTTTTTTTCTCGTAAATACTATATATATACATAGACCATACACAATGATTAACACAATTAAATTCGCGAGATAGGCTAATGACGGTTGCAGCAGGATTTTGATGCTCATTATATTAAATTTTCATGTAATTTTTATATACATTTTTCTAGTTTTACAAACTGCGTGCCATTACTTTCGGTTTTAACGCAGTTTTTGATTGAACCAGAAATAGTAGTATCACAGTAAATTTTAAATTGATAATCAATTTAAAATTACTAATGCTTACAAACATCTCATAAGATTCCCACTTCTCAACGCAATGTGAGAATACTGTAAAGAAATTTTGCTGTGAAAAATATTACCTCAGCACTCAGGATTTAAACCTGCAGGATCTCCCTATACTTTTCCTATTTTTTCTCGTGTAACTATATATATATATGTTTAAATCATTTAAAAATAATAAATACGTAATCGATAAATTAAGAACGTGACTATTTCGAGTTGGCAAGAAAGTAATGAAAGTGGCGTTTTGGAAAGAATATTTTCTGGAACTCGTCGTCGCTCGGAAGAACAGTTTTTTTTTTCTTAAGTCTTGAGACCGAAAAAAAACTTGACACCTGCAATCTCACCATGTATGTGTGCATTTTACAAGCTGCGGAAGCCTCATCACGGACCTCTTTCTTCACGAGCGAGTCGACTCTGAGTAGTGATCGATAGAACTCTCTCGCGGGAATTAACTGTCGCACCGATAAACAACACCTGCTTTGCGATCGGCAGAAATTATCAGTAATTGAACTATGTAATATACTCAGCCTTTGCAATTCGGTACGCACGATCCGCGAACCAGTTCGATGCGATCTTGAGCTCGTCGCGGTGGCTGCATGCCGGCTGCAGCCGGCCTCGCCTCCGTACGTTTTACGGTCGAGCGAATCCGAACCCGCGCGCAAGGGTAATTAAGTTAACGAGCTGACCCGGGAGCACCGTTAATTAATTTGTCATACCGGCGGCTCTTCTCGGGTGAATTCCGAGTAAGACTATTAAGCGCGTTTCCATTTCTCATCTCGCGACGGAGCGCGAATAACAGGCGCGTTTAATTCGTTTAACTGCATTTGTTTTCTTTTTTATTCGCAAACGTTCCAGCAGTATAACAATGTATTTTACATCATATTACTTTTCTTGTTTTTGATTAAAAAAAAAAGAATAAAGTCTTACAAATAAAGATAAAAGTTGAGTTAATCTAATCTTTGCAGATTTATGCAAGGCAAGAATTATGTATACGTTCTGCTTATAATCATAAATAATTTGCGGCGAGAAATTTGTAGTATCCGCATGGTTTTTCCCATTCGGTAAATATATAATACGAGTTGATACTGTATAACAAAAAGGAAAAAAAAAGGAAAAATGGTTACATCGATCAGTGTCGCGCGCGCGCGACAGTCTCTCTCTCTCTCTCTCTCTCTCTCTCTCTCCCTTAAAGCAGAGATCGCCTAACGCCGCAGCGCGCGCGGACGCCTTGGCCCACAAGAGCGCGGTGCCGACCTCATTTTTATTACAATTCAAACGCCGCCCTCCCACCTGTCCTGCCAGAAAGAAATGTCAGCGATTGTCGGGCGGAATCGGGCACACGGAGAAATCTCTTTCGTCGATATGAATAATATCGCGTAGCCCCGCATACCGCTTCATCGTCGTCGGGAAGTGGAATTCCTTGGCACGCGCGCGACACGCCTGTATTGTGTACCACGATTAACTCTTTAAATCTTTAATTTCATGGAGATTTGACGAGACGTGCTCTCTTCTACTCTTGTTCCGAGAAGAGAGACGTGAAGAGAGGGGAAGAAGGAGCGGGGGGGGGGGGTCTTTGGATCGTTGACTTTACGCGGTCACGTTACCCGCCTATATATGCAGCATTTATTTCGTTCGCCGCTGGTGAGAGTGCCATGGCACGGGGAGACGCGCGTGTCAGTCGCGCACAATGAAGAAAGTGGAAAACAACGGCTGTCGTTTAAGCCACTTATATTAAGGGAAAGTCGGGACTGGATCGGGTATAGGAAACGCGGATGCTCTCTCACTGAGAGGGGAACGAGGCTACGCGGGTACGGTCGAGAAACTAGCGAAATCGCGCGCCAAAGCGCCAATAATAAGCGCTTGCGCCCCCCGCGCGAATTCGACATCGCGATATCGGTGCGCAATTTGAGCGGGTCAGATTTGTCACGGCGCGGCGGCGCGGCGTCGACACTCTACATCGATCGTCGCTGTCATCGATCGCGTATGTTTCTCGGAAACGATGATCCAAGCGTGCCGTTTTGCGCTCTCGCGTAATATCGCGATATATTCGTTGCCGCGTATAGAACGTGTCCTACGACGAGCTGTTCTAACGGTCTTCCGCCTTGACCGAGTTGAGCGAGGTCCGTGTCAGATCCCAGCGTCTTGACTTTGACTCCGTTTTATCGTAAAAGTCATTTCCACGATCAATTACCCGACCGTGAAGCGACCGGCGCGGCGCGGCGACGTGCGCGCGCGCGAGCGCGCGCTTGCGGATCCGTCCTCACTGTCTTCTTTCGTCGGTGAAGCTCGGATGAATCGGATTCGCGTTCGCGTAAAATATCCGTGTCATACCGTTCGAGGAATCGAGGATTGCGAATTAGATATTAGAATTCGACCATTCAGGTAATTTTATTTTAATCCGTTTCGTTCTGACTGATTCTGACAAATTCTAATTTTCTATTCGCCATCTTCGATCTCCAATGTGTAATGTGACACGGGTTTAACGCTCGCGCCGATCATTATTTGTTCGCCGAGAACTCGAGAGTGAGACACTCTCGCCGCGCGCATTTCCGTAAAATCCTCGGAAAAAGATTCTCCCGCTCGTTTTCCACCTTATTACGGTCCGGCGTCTCTTTTGGAGCGGGGCCAAGAGCCCCGGCGACGAGAGCGATTCGTTTTGTCGACAACCACACGTGCTTCTTGAGAATCGCGTTAACACTTTAACCTTTTGCGACTCGCGAATTTCTGAAAATAAATCGACGCCAAATGTCCCGCGGCTGCTGTTATAATGCCAGGCCTTTGATATTGATTTGTGTTGAATTATTCCGCTTTCGGAGAGATAGGAAAGTTACGAGAGAGAGAGACAGAGAGGGGAGGGGGGGAGAGTTAATAAATTCCCGTTTTCATCTCGTTGCCCCGTTGTTGGTAGTTGCTAGTAACGGAGTAACAATCGACTTCCGTCGTTCGCAGTGAATTTACGAGGGTTCGGGAAGTATATAATTCGCGGTTTGTACTACGCGCGTCAGCGTCGAGTACCGCGGTGTCAATGGCGAGAAAGAGAGAGAGAGCGATGGAGGACGTCATCTTCAGGGGGAAGGGGGCCACCCTCGGTGGAAGAGTCCGGACGAGGAAACGCGCGAGCGCGCCGAGGTCGTGCGCACGAGCGCCGCGTATCCCGCGGTTGTTCCTTAATACAAAAACGTGTATTCCAGGAGGAGGGATACAGATATCTTCAGGCGCGTGTTTGCGAACAATGAGCGATAAAAGAAAAATAAAAAGGGGAGAGAAAACTTCCATAGCTTCACGAAAGTGCATAGAGTCTAAATAAAATAGTAACTTTGACGTTCGGCTTTGTCGCGCACACGTTGGCATCTCTCTCTTTCTCTCTCTTCTATCTTCTCTCTAGCCGCCTCGCTTGGCATTTAATCGACGGCCGTGAAGGAACATGTGCATTTACAAGCCGTCTATTTACATACGCGATCCGACAGATCGCACAAAAGCATTAATAATTTATCCTCTCGAGAGACTAGTCTATGATAAAGTGATAAATTCGAAACGCATATCGTGTAACGCATATACATATATATAAGCGAGAATCGTTATTCGACATTGCCAGATTGAATATCGTCTGCGATGAATAACGACGTTAAATGTGTACTAACGCATGTATAAAATAATTGGCTGATTTTTTTACAGTAAAATAGATATAGGATAAGAGCATTAGATGTGGATTAGATGTGGGCACTAATTTCGGATAATTTATTATATTTAAATAATTGTATTTTTCATGGAATGGCGCATATTACAAGATTATTTAGCATATTTGTGCCAACTTTTTTAATCGTCAATTATTTCTTATTTGTTAGCTAGTAACAATGCTGCATATTCTATTGATATCATTCTTTGTAAGTAATGAAATTTGAGACGCCAATTTAATGTATTTTTTTATTCAAAGTTTAAGAATTGCCTATAGCTTTTGCAGAAGGCAGTAAATAGCATTAGATTTTATAGAAAAAATCAACATCATGCTGACTTAAAATTAAATATGTTTCACGGATAGTCTGATCTACAACTAGACTTACTTAATTAAAATTAAAAAGTATAAAATAGTATTGAAATTTAATTAAATTACATTATATTATTTAATGATTAATTACAGCTAAATATGAATTAATGAATTATTGAATTAAATATATTGATTGATATACTGAAAGTATGAATTTTTATCCTTAGAGTGATTAAAAACTATAATATGCCCTTATCCTATGTACTTATATCGGTAGATATTTTAGCATGAATAAAGTACAATGTTCTGATGTTTTTACAAATGCGAAATCGTTATTCATTATCTGCGAGTAGGTAGGTACATCTTGCCCGACACCGGTCTGTGACACGCGAAAGATAAGTCATGTACAAGTTGGAAGCACGAATGTCGAGCGAAGTTGTGGAACATTTAGATATCAGCCGTTAACGCTAGCGCAGCCGCACACAATACGTCCCCATTCATGTGTTGGGCGTCCACCCTTCCCTCTTCCCCATCCCGAATAAAATAAAATACGCCACGTATCCGCGTATTATAATTCGCGTTAAACGATACATCTTAATTTGTCTTTTAATCTCTCCTGTCCGCGCGCATATTTCACGTTGATCGCAAGCCGGCCGCATTAATCAGGCATCATTCGACATGTCGACATTCGTACATGAGAACGTTGCCTTCGGACTCCCCCCGTCGCGCCGAGAAATTGCATATCGGACTCGCCGGAGCGTAGAATGGTACAGCGAAGTATAGTAGTAGTAGTAATAGTAGTAGTAGCAGTAGTAGTAGTGGAAGTGTACGCTCGCTCTCATTAGCCATGGTGAGTGCTCGACATGGTGTGGTACCACCACCGCCTCCGCCGCCGCGTGGCATAGGTGGTAGCTTCGTTCTATCGACCGAACGAGCGGCTCGGCTCGGCTCTCTCGTCCCGTGACCTGACCTCGTCTGAACCCTCCGCTGCCGCCGCTGCCGCTGCCGCCGTCGCCGCCGCCGCCGCCGCTGCTGCTGCCGCTGCTGCTGCTGCTGGCTGCGCCTCTCTCCCTTTCTCTATCTCTACCTCTCTCTGTTTCGCTTGTTCCAACGCAGTCATCTCTCGCGGCACATTACGAGCAGCCGCTCTTCTCTCTTTTCCCTCGTCCCTCCCGATACCATCGCCGTCGTCGTCGTTTGTTCCCCCCGCCTCCCTGAGGCGGCCCGCACTCTCCGCCACGGTCTCACCTCCACCCTCCGCGGAGTTGCTCTATCGCGCGCTCTCGCGATTCTTCTCTCCTGGTGCTTTCTATGCGCGATATTAGCGCGCCCGAACTGGAACAACGCCCCGAAACTTGGCGAATCGCGTAATCCGCCTCGCGCTTATCTCTCCCTTTCTAAGAAATCTTCATTTCGTTTGTTTGCATTATCCGTCTCCATTCGTTTCGCTCGCTCCGTTTTCATTTTCATCTCCATCCTCCCCACGTCGCCACGTTGCTGTTTTTACTTTTATTTTTATTTTCATTCAATGTGCATCCGATACACGATCTCGTATACTCGTATCAATTGTCGTGTTCCCTTCTTTCCCCTCCCGATAGCCCGGCGTTTATTGCCGCGTTGCAAAAAATTTGCTGAACATCGCTCTACACGCGTTGGCACAGCGGCGACGGGCACTCCCTGACGTAATCGTGCAAATTAATTCGACTCGCCCACCGCCGAGAAAGTTACTCCTTTCTGTATCGAGTGTATTATCCCCTGTGTGTGGCAACACGGAAAAAAAATTCCTCGAGCGAATTAAATCCCCTGACTCGCGGAATAGTTTGCGAAACAATGGCGTACGTCATTACTTGTCGCGTTCGCTAATTGAATAATTAAATATCTTCCTTCGGAATGCACTACGCATTTCTATGTAGATATATATGCGTATATATCTTGTCTTAATTAAATTCAAATCTTACGTGAGCTACATTTCTTTTATTCGCCCTAATTGGATTTCTATTCAATTCTATTCAACTTTTTATACGTCTACGTACATTTCTTCGAGGTATTTGTAACGAGAATTACACCGCGATGTGCAGCAGCTTAAATTGTAGCTCGGCTTTATTACATAGCGAATATGAAGATCGCATTTGAAGTAATCGCAGGATGAAAATCACTCTTCTCTCTCTCTCTCGCTTTCTCGTATTTAAGCGTTAAATGAACGCGCTACGAGCGCGGCCCTTAGTCACTGGATTATCCACGTGCGATTGCGGCCGACTTTACATTCAACGCAGTCCTCCACACATTCAGACAAGTTTTGCGCGCTCAATAAGGCAGTCAGCAATAAGGCAGCCGTAACTATACCTGTATTACATAGCACGTTCTCAATTTTACTTATCCACGACAGAAATTGCTCCGAACTTCGCGGACGGAGATACACGTAAACGTCGTCGTCCAATTACATCCTCCCCCCGGGAATATATCCCTCATTCGGTGAAATACGAATTTACGAGTTAAAGCGGTTGAACTTCGTTTTCAGAAACGCGCCGCACGCTCGAGGGACCTTATTAATTTTCAAGTTTCCTTTAAGGAGGATAATAAATAAGGCCGAACGAGGGCGAAACCTGAGGAGAGGGCTGCGTGGGGAGAAAAAGCGTAGGCGAGAGTTTCAGAAAAAAGAAAAAACGGAGCGTCTACGCGCGCGCGCGGGTATCGGGAAACCTGTAATATATCGGGAACCCGTGCATTAACGCAGGGGCCGACGGAAAGTCTTTAGTAATAATAACGGCAAACACACAGCGGGAGAAACGAAATGCACGCGAATAAAAGAAATGAAAATGGTGGCGAGCCATTAGAGAGGGTATAATATAAAACTCGACTCTCTTCGTGCGCCTCTCTCGTGGGGCGGATGGGCATCAGGGTCATTTTTCAAGGGGGTCAAGGGGAGTCTACGCCCCGAGGTCACGCTTATTAATACCTACCGACTTCTCCTGCAACTCAAATTCGAAAACATACTATTAGAACGCTACCACGCTGTTCTCGCAGTCAGTATAACGTTGAGCAAATTCGAGAGATTATTAAACGCATACGTGTATGTATGACACTTTTTATCGAAAGCTATATCTATATGTACAAAAACTTGTTCTTTCGAGTAAAAGTAATTTTACTATTTTTAAAAGTAATCATTAAAGTTTTTTTAATATAATTCTTTTTTAATTGAAGGATTTGTCACAAATGTGGGCGCTAACCCACATTTTATAACATTTTATAAAAACGAAGAAAATAACCTAAAGTTTTAACTTTAAAGTTCACTTTTTCTCCATTGTTACAAAATATGAGTTAGCCTACTGTTGCAGCAAGCAACCTTTAGTTGTGTGTGTGACATTTGCTTTGTAATTCTTTCTCTTTCTCGTTTTAGATTTTTCATTCCAATAAATTTCAGTAAAGTCTTTTCTGTGTACTTTATTACATAACGTTTATCGAGAGTTAAAGGCTTTCAATTTTTTAACTATAAAAGATAATTGCTTTTTTTCTTATTTTCAAATTATTCTTTTTAGTTACATTTCAACTTTGAGGTTTCTTTTAGAGTTTAGAATAAGGAAATAGAAAGAGATATATCGTTATTTATTGAGAGGGAGAGGGAGAGAGGGGGGGGGGGAGAATGGCTGTTTCCGCAGACCATATTTTCTTTCGGATTGGCATAACTCTTTCGTTGTACACACACCGGATGTTCCGCTGCGGTGCGGTAAACCTTCGAACGCGTTTTACCCGAAATATATTCCGGTTTTCTCTCCCGGGTATTACTCGTTGTTCTCACAATGTCACGACCGTCGTGCGTGATTCCGGCACGACGTCACGGTCCCATTGACGCCCCGACCCCTCCGCGAGCGAGAGGAAGGCACCTTAAACGGGCTCGTAAAACATTTTCGTGACCCCTTTTTTGCTTTAACTGGACGAACAGAGACGGGCGTGCTCTTTCGGTTTCCGGTGCCGCCGAAAGCCGCCGAAAGCCGCCGATGCCTATCGCGCGTATACATGTACGTATATGTATATAATACCGTGTTCGAGACGCGTAAACCAGTCCCGCGCGATTTGCGAGAACGTTTCGCTTATTTGTTACAAACAAACGACATAGCTAATTGTTATAGAAAAGGCATAGAAAAATTGTCACTTTTGAGTTGCCTGCAGAAAGAGAATGGAAACCTAGTAAAGAAATAAAAAGAAAGGACATACTTTGATCCTAGAATGCTATTGATATTGAATGATACAATACTACTACTGATTTAATTAAATTTTACGGGGAAAATTTTTAATTAATATAATACACGATTTTTATACATGTCGTACATTCCATTTATTAACAAAATATTTATCAGGAGACGCGGTAGCGTCTCGCGCCAAGTATATCATCCATTTATGAAAATAATCCAATTATTAATTGAAAAGTAGAGAAAGGATAAGCACACTATCAGATTCAATTTTCAAATGATGTAAAGTATATAATTCAATGTCTCCTCGTAACAGTAATTTCATATTGGGTGATTCAGAAAGTCTTTTCGTATTTTGAGTCGTTCTTTTTGCATTAAATATGAAAACGTTCTGATCAACCTGATACTTACTCTTTTTCATGACTGTATACGTCAAACTACGATAGTGTCGCAGGATTAAAAGATTATATTTTTATATTTAAGTAACACAATGAAAAGGTTCAAAGAATAAAATTCAATTTAACTTAAAATGAAACAAAAAGCTAATGAGCCAAACGAGATGTAAGTGCTCAACCGTACATTTAAATTTATAAACAATAAACGATATTACAATACAAAATATCAATATAGGTATTGTATGTCAAACGTTTCGACCTTACAAGTTACGGTCATCAGTGATAATTAATAAAGAAGATGAAATGTCGCTCATATACATATCTTTGAGTGATCCGCTCTTTAAATGGTACAAAAATAATAAGAATTTTTCACGTTGCCATCAACTAACTCTTTTGAGAATGATGCAGTCTTCTGAACGTCTTTTATTCTTTTCTGCTCAGAGTCTCCAAAGGGAACGGATATGTTGAGGAAAATTTAACTGAATAACAAAGATAATCTTGTCAGTTGGATTATAAAAATGCTTTGTCATTCTGATGTTGTATGTAAGTGGTAATAAGACAGTATTCCTTTCACTTCTCATCAGATAGATGAAGTGTCTTGTATATTTTTATTTCTCTACAATTAATTATTGTGCTAAAATTGCATTTCAAAATGAATATTAGGAAATTTTAATGATTCAAAACATTGGAATTTATTTTCTGGAAAATTTAATTTTTTTAAATTTGTGTCGTTTGTTTTAGCACTTGAGCGGTTTGACTTTCATTGTCGTAGTTTCGTATATGTAATTATTTTCGACAATAGGAAAAATGAAATATGTCATTATCTAGCTCGTTTTTTCGCGTCGTGAAGCAAAGCATTCTTCGAACGAGAAATGTTTCCACACGAGGATTGCCACACGAATAGTTGAGAGGAGGGAGCCTCCCTCTTTCTCGCATCCCTTCCTTTTAGAAACGTATAATCCCTCATTTCTGAAGGACTCAGTTTATCCTCTGTCTTCCCCTTAATTCTCTGACCGAGCGCCTTTGTCGAAAGTGGCGCGGAGGGTGCATTCAAGGCTTCGTTCATTATTTGTTTACAGCAGCATTATCGGAGATAACGTTCTTATTCTTACTCTCTCGATTTCGCTCATTTTCCGGCGCGAGACAAAGGGAAGTTATATCGCGTCTTTTTCAAACAGCTTCCAAATTGAAATTTGTGGAAAAATTCGTTTTGCGCTTCCGCGATTTCCTCATTTTCGCAAGAGATGGGTGGGAGAGGGCCGATCAGAAAGCTACAGAACGAGCGAGCCCGTGCCCGTAGTCGAAGTCCAGGAAACGATGTTTAATACAATTTCGGTGCGGCGAGCACGGCACCGCACATACACACACGCACGCTCGCGGGGCAGAATTTCCTGCAGAGGGTGGCGGAGAGACAGAGAGACTTCAGAGAGAGACAGACAAAGAGAGAGAGAGAAAGGGCGCGAGAGGGTAGGAAGGTGGTGGAGCCTTGGGTGCGCGCGATGAACGGGTATGGAGGGGGAGATGGTATCGTCGTTCTCTCTGGCACAACACGAGGTCGCGAAGATAGCCGAGCTTGGCCGAGCTTGGCCGAGGCGGCGCGCACCGGGGGTGGGGACCAGCGGGCGTTCAGTAGCTGCTCTCACTGTTCTCAGTCGAGCCAGCGCCGTAGGTCGGAGTCGAAGTCGCGAATCCGCGAAGAGTACCTCGAGAGCGGCAGGCGCGAGACAAGAGAAGGAAGAGAGAAGGAGGCGCTCGATACGCCAGGCAATTGCACGCGCGCATCGGGCATCGGCGATTCCAACGGGACGAGGAGAGACACACACGAACGAGGAGGCGAGAAACGGAGATAAACGAGAAACGAGAGAGATCGAAGCGCAAGTTGGTGATTGGCCGAGAGACAGAAACGGAGAGAAAGAGAGAGAAAGATCGAGAACCAAGCTCTTTTCCGCCATCCCTCGCTCTCTTCTGCTCCGGATTGATTTCAACGACGAGCGTCGTCGGTCCGCGCATCGTCGCAGCATCGACAGAGAAGAAGTCTCTCTTTCTCTCTCTGCCGTTGTCATCGTCATCGTTCTCTTCGTCGTCTCGGCCGTTATCGCTCTGGCGGATGGATGCCAGTAATAATGCGGTGGTGACAGTGACCGGAAACCGAGGAGGAGACGGACTCCGGAGCAATTCTCAAGCAGCAAGCGGGTAATTATTCGTTGTCGATCGTCGCGACATTTAACGCGAGAAATCGCGCCGTGCTTCGTGATCAATCGTGGTCGGCGGTCGGGTTTAAACTCGAGAGAGTTTAAAGAGAAACAGAAAGCGAGAGAGAGAGAGAGAGAGAGAGAGAGAGAGTGAAGGGTGAAAGGGTACTCTCTTTGCGACTCAGCCGGAAGTTATGACGAGCTCGCGCTTCGTTCAAGGACGAAGAATTGTTCGCGCGCATGTGTCCAGTAGTGGGATATAGTGTCAACGACAAGTCGCTGCTTGCAGATCTGGATACCTTGCTGTCGACACCCGCCGGGCCCGGATTGTCTCATGTCAGGATGGCGCTGGCGCGGTACGTACAATCGTACGGGTCGCCGTTGTCGGAGCTAGGGTGGGTCTTCGTTCGTCCGGGGCTAAAACCGAGGGGAGGGCACCAAGGGTAGGGAGGGGGGGGGAGAGCGGGGCCGGGGAGCCCCGGGGATAGGTTAGAGGGATCCGGGGAGAACGAGGGGGCACGTCCGTTTGACCGGTACCGCGAGGAGTAATCGCATCGATCCGCGCCCCCGTGCCGGTAGCGTCCTCGCCGAGCACGCGACGCCCACGACGAGGACGCTCCTTCCTCCCGGATTTCTCTCCCCCTTGGCGGCTGCCTCGCTGTCGTGAAATCTGTGCGCGCGAGCATAGGATCGAAGATCGTGTTTCCGTCCAGGATTTCCGGAATCCTGAACGTGAAGTTTCCCCGAAAAGGGGAAACACGTGGCAGGGGATGTCAAGTCGCGATACGGACGAAAGGAGCAAGAGATGCAAATATAGATGTACAATTGTGATCTGGACCTCTCGATTCGAGATGTGTAGACGCGAGAGGTGTTGGCTAGTCGCGAAGGGGCGAGAAAGGGGTGGCTCTCGGAAGGTGCGCCCGGGATTTCCTCGCGTGACTCGCGCGAGAGATTCGCGAGCGTCTAGAATATACGCGGCTCGACGAAGACGACGCGCGAGACGGTCAACGACCCGTCGTCCCTTCGACGAGGATAGGCGGCCGAGTATCGCGATGACCATTAGCCGTCTCCGTCTCTCGTTCTTTTGTCCGTCCATCCGTTCGCTCCGGTGCTCTCCCCCAACCGCCACGATTCGCGTTCGCGCTGGCCGACTGGAAAGTTCTTGGTCAAGTCGCGAGCGAAGGAGCGCGAATCAAGGTGAATACACCTTTTTACGTTAGACGCCGACCTTCCTGAGGCTGCCCGATGTGGGCTTCGTCACGGCTCGGCGATTCCGCCTGCTTTCATATAGACACGTCCGACCGTGAACGCCGAGAGCCGCGACTCGATGGAATTCGAATGTATAGAAATGTTTCCCGGCGTTATCGTGCCCTCCCTCGTTCGTACGTTCATTCGTTCGTTCCTTCCTTCCTTCCTTCCTTCCTTCCTTATTTCATTCGTTGTCGGGACTCGTCGCGAGGACTCGTTCGTTGTCGCGTATCGAGAACTCGCGTCTCGATGAACGTCACCGAACGAAAGCGGAATGTTTCCTTGAGCAGAAAACAAAATTCAATTCGTTTTATTTTAAATATTTAATTAATACGTTTTTTCTTTTATTGAAAATTTTTCTTTCACACCAGATATTTATTTCTGAAAATATTATTTGTGAATATCTAATTGTAATATCTAATTGTATTTATCTCTGAAAGGTGAAACTATATTTACAATGTCGCTTTGTCGAAAAATGACACAAATAAAAATTTAGTATTTTTAAGAATACGAAAGGAAATCGTTATTTACAGTCTTTATACATCAAGGTCGATTTCTTTCCTCTTATTTTAAAAATGCTAATTTTGGAATTGTGTTATTTTTTAAGGAGAAACGACGTGTGTTCTTTGTATACATATTTATCTGATTCCATGTTTATCTAATTAATTTTGAGCTTTGAGCAAATTTCGACGGAAAACACTTTTTATTGCGAAAAAAATAAATTAAGATATTAATTGTGGGATGGAACGATATGCATACATCCATGTACAATTTATATAATTTAATATTAAATATTCGAAAATTACGTACGATAAAAGTTTTGCGTTTGAATACCAATTAATTTCAAAATCACATATCGCGCAATGTGACATCTCTCGCTCTTGTGACACATTTTCCGCTATGACTTTTATTAATAGTGTTATTTTACCTACATTATACTCCTTAAACTTTGAAAAATTTTACTGGGAAGAGAGAGGGAAAATTAATAAATATTTTGGAGTGTGTGACGCGGGGTGCGTCCTCGATACGTCTCTTCGTCATGACGAGACAAAGAAGCTTTGCCTACCATCACATCCTCGTTATCTGCTCTTATGCCTTTTATCGAGCTGGCCGAGATATGGGTTGGGATTATACTGAAGTTGAAAGTCACGGGGTCTGTTTATCATTTCCCTCGAAAAAAAAAAAAAATTTTTGTTTACGAGTTTCACATGAATACGCGCAAATTCTCGCGTGAATCGCGTTGTCGACCGTTACGCGAACGCATCCTCGCCAATTTCTTTTTTTGACGTGTATCGACGCATTTATAATTGCGCACGTCACGTGTCCACATATTGCGGAAATCGGTATTTCCAGTTTCGTCAATACAGGATCGTCTCTCTCTTTCTCTCTTTCTCACTCGTTACCGTTAGCACCACATTGCTTCCTGTTTCTGCACGCTTCCCGCGAGGCTCGATTCGAATGATGATCACGAGAGACGATTGTGGAATCTCGAATCCACAGACCTTGTAACATCGATCGTCTCCCCGTTCCTCGAGCATCGATCGCGATTTTAGAGAGTCCTTGACACTGCTGCCGCCCTTTCTGAATGCAAAATTTACTTGTAGAGTGAGAACTGTTGCACCCCGTTACCCAACTTTACGCAATTACAAAGTTTATTACATCGATAGCAAAATTTTATAACACTGACTGTCACGATGATAATCCAGCGCCTGACTTTTTTTGTGAAGCTCCTTTCCCAGCGCTTTAGAAAAAGTATCTGGTTGCATTAATTGGAATTCTGCTGCAATGTGGTACATTTCACAAAAGGTACAAATTATATATACTCTTGTTTAAACTGTCAAAGTGCAAACATTCTAGTCGAAATAATCAGTAATTCAATTACGACAAAGGGAATTCTGATTGTGTGCTCAGAAATTTTGTTCTTGTTGGTACAACTAAAACTAAATTTTTCTAACAATAAGTGCCGCTGCTGATGTCAAACTTTTCCTAAAACGTTTATAAAAAATAAATACCATTTAATACAATATTTTGAATCACAAATGATTAGACGGCAATGTGTGAAATAAAAAGTGCACAATTTGTAATCCTATTTTTGAGAATATAGTCCTATTTAATCATGCTACACAATATTTTATCGCATATGCTTGTAATAAAAATTCTGCTGGACGTACATATAAAACTCGCTGGATAGACAACGTGTTAAAGTGAACTTTATAAGTCTGTAGCACAAATTCCATTTTGCGAGTCTGCAATAAATCTCGACAGAAACGCATGTAATTTAGAATTCAAGACCAAAGTGTGAATCTGCAATGTCCTATTAAATCTTGGTGTAAGAGAAGGTCCGCCCGAACTTAAAGAACTTGCAGTTTTAATTTGATTTTAAGTCTCACGCTTGTCAGCGCTCACTCCGCGCGATTACTCCGAATTCAGAAAGTCAAGTGTTTTTATAGTTTTCTGACTATTGGAACGTCGTTGCCTGACGATGCATTATGAAAGTAGCGTTATAGATAAGTCTCTAATTGATAAAAAATATTTTTATTAGACTATTTTAACGTGAACTTAATTGGTTCATTAACCCGAGAATAGTTGCCTAGTTTTTTTTTCCATAAACGATCACCTGGGATGTTTTTTTTTACAAATTAAAGGTCATTATTATTAACTATGTATTGCACAACATATTATTCATTGTTTTACAATTTATTAGTATTTGAAATTACTATAATTATTACATAACCTTGGCCATAAGTATAAAAAGCACTCTCAATTTATTGCATTTTCTTGCAAAAAGCCAACATTAAAGGCTAAAGGAGAACTAACAAAATATCAAAATTGTAAAAATAAATATTATATTTCAATAAAAATTTAATTTTTCGTTAAATGTAGAACATTTACGTCAATTTGTGGAGGTGCTTTACCTATACTTATGACCAAGGCTGTGAAAATAAATTTACTCTATGTTTTCTAAAAAAAAGATAAGAAAGAATGAAAGCAATAGGTGTGGATGCTCAATCTAGCAAAGTAAAGAAAACCGTGACGACGTTTCATTTTCTCACTGTTGGAATGTAAAAATCATCCCAGATTACTGATGATTATTCCGAAGCTAAGGCTCTCCAAATAGCTAATTGTACTATTTGCAATCAATATTAACACAATTGTATGGACAATAAGTACTTATTAGATGAAATACCGACCTTGAAAGTGTTGCCCTGCACTTTTTCGGGATTATCGCACGCGGCGATTCTTACCCAGTCTACACTCTTTTCATCTTTCTCGTCCTTTACTTTGGTTGGTGTCGACTACCTGCGCGCAACTTCCGTATCTCCTTGCAGTTAATCGCGGGTAGTCTGTAGCTCCTGTTGTGACCTTCTCGCCTATCGCGCCAAAGATTTACGGCTGGCCGAAGTGTACAGGTGTGCCTTTTAAGCTTTGTTCAGGTTTCTTCTATCGTTTTCCATCAAGAGCTTAATTTCTTGGACGATTTCTCGACTGTCACGTCACGGGAATGACGCCTGGCATTTCCCCGGTTACGGTTATGGCACTTTATACTTGTACACGACGCCGTGTTGGGTGGGGGACGACGATTTTATATCTTTTTCATTCGCATTGCGTCATATGTATACGTGCGTAAATACGGATACATGATGCTTGGCCAGCGATAAAAAGTCTCTATAGCTGCGCGCGACAGCTTCCAAGGAAATGCAAGTGTGATTTGCATTTGTTGTATATTTCGTCGATGGTCGGAGTCGCCGTCGAAGGAGAGACGAATCGAGATGCGCCTTTAACTTCACGAAAGGAAAATCATTCACGGGCTTGAAAACAGGCTGCGGCAAGGCCGCGCGCGAGCGCGGTCACCTGTAATTCGTGCGGGGAGTGGGGGAGGAGGAGGAAGGAGAGGAACTATAGCGACGTGTGTCCATCAATCATTTCCCAGCTGTCGCGCGCTTATCTCTAATTCCTCGCGCTGACTCGGTCGCGGCCGTCTGTAGTGCCAGAGCGCGGCAATTGATCCGACAGATTTTACCTTTGCCGGTCAGGTAACGTGTTTTTCGCGTTTTTTAAAAAGCATCAGGCGCCGGGATAGCATGGGATTAAACGCGGGGAAATATTCCCGACGTCAGGATTGCCCGCGTAACGAACTTTATTGAGCGCAATTAGCGCGGGTCACTTGTCCCCTCCCACGTGTCCAATCAAAAGTTTCTCGTTCACCGTTTAAACTCGACACGCTGGCGAAAAAGTATTTCCATTTCCAGTTCAATCTAATAGGTATATTAAAGACCGCGGAACTTTTTTTTTTAATTTTAGAACGTAAATTCTTTTCGCGGTTCTATTAACGCGAAGTTTCATTTTAATATTTTATGTCTCCTAGTATATATATATAAATTTGATTTGTAAAATTCTTTAACTTGCAATTTATATAACTTTCACACTTTCTAATTTATATTTTTACTTGGGTACTTGTTAATATCGTAAAAGAAGTTGAGGGCGTTGATTTAAATATGAGACAATCAGCAAATATGAAAAGATAATTTATATTTGATTATGACGTCATTGCATGATTTTACGTTGGAAAATACCTCATAAAATTCTAGACACTTATTTTTGTTACATTTAAAAAACTGAATTCAGAGCGAGCAAACAAACGTGAACAAACACGAATGAACAGCTTGCCCCAATGAGCCGGTCTGGATCGCTCTGGATTTAGCTTCGCGCGCGATCGCTAGTATGAATAGTTAATTACTCCGTTTTTTTGTATTTTTTTTTTTTTTACATAATCACGGTCGCGTAACAAACGAGCGACGTTGAGAGCGCGCGCGCGCGCGGGGAGAGACGATCTGGAGGCGCGTTCAGCACGCGTCACGTCGGACGACGAGTCGGAAAAGCCGCGGCCTTGCATCGCCGGGTAATGTTATCGTTTGCGTCACAATATATTTTCTCGTCAGTCAGCAGCACGAATGCAAAAGCTGGGAATGGCTTCGAGTGTCTTTGTGCCTGCCGAACAGCTGGTCTCGCGCGCGTGTAAATGTTCGTCGTCGCACACACACTATTACCAACCACGTCCGTTTAGTCGCGATACTGCTCGTTTCTCTCTGTCTCTCTCTCTCTCTCTCTCTCGTAACGACACAATCGCCGTGTAGATTAAAACACCTGCCCATATTCCGAATAACATCGATTATACATCGCTCCCCGCTCCGAATCGCGTCACCTCGATTAGCGTGGCGACAACGACGACGACGACGTTCCACTTCTGATCGAGTGTGTATTAAATTTAGTCGAAGGCTTTATTGACAAATCGTTTAGCAATGCAGATACCAGGAGTTTCGGTAAATCGGTGTCGCTGTGAGGATATATAATATTATACGAGCGTCGCATTGCACATACGATCCCTCACGATCGCATCGCTGCTACGATCTTATTTCAGGAACGTCGACGGAAAATCTGCATACAACTTTTGTACAACGCTCGATCTTGTTCGGCTTTTCAAGGACTCTGATAAACATATCCGAGATTCGATGACGAGAATAACGCGATTATTTAGGAGTATCGTTTCGGCACCGAATATAAATCTTTCGATTTAATTTTTTTTCTTTTTTTTCTCGTTAAATCCAGATCGCGTCGGCTATTTTTCGCCACGTGATTTACGTTTTGTGGAATTATTTGAATATTATTATAGCCGTGGCACATACACGCGCACGCACGCATGCACGCACGCACGCACGCACGCACGCACGTACGCACACGCGTGCGGACGGTAGCCGAGGCCAATCGATGTCCGGGACTCGATGAAATAAAGCCAAGTATATAAAGGAGGAAGAGGAGGAGGATATGATGATGGCGGTGGTGGCGGCGGCGGCGGCGGCGGCGGTGGTGGTGGTGGTGATGGTGGTGGTGGTGGTGGTGGTGGTTGTGGTGGTGAAGCGTGGCGGAGGGAGAGAAGGAGGGAAGGTTGTCCCTCGCGCTCGGTGGCAACCTTCGGCTTCAAGGGTACAGGGCCGTACGTCCCCCTTGAGGGTTCGCTTCCCCTCTTCCGTAATGGACGACGACACGACGGCGGATCCCTCGGAATTCAAAACCGACTCCTATTATGAAGAAACCAGACGGAAGGTCTTCCCTTGAAAATCATTCCGTCCCCTCGTGCTTTCGCTTTTCTTAGCCTGCGTCGAATCCTGTCTGGATGTTCCTTTTAGTCGAGATAGAAAATCACGAGATTACTTCTCTATATATCGAAAAATTTTGGTTTTCTTAAAAGGTTTCACCACCTTTTTCATTTCGTTTATAGAGGGTTAATTCTTTTACGATTTAACGCGCATTTTGTTAATTTCTTTTTAATTATTCAAAAGATTGATCTTGATATATAGATCTTATGATTAACTGCAAAATGGCCAGTGTGTTTTATTGCGGCGAGATTTGTCGGTCTCTCTCTTTCCATTCACTTTCATTCAGGGCCAATAAAATTTATCGTCGTAATCGTATGCCATGCGCGTTATATTTTCTCGCGGCTTGCCTTAATTGCTTTGAACAATGCTTATAAGATTGCTAACATAAATCTAATATTTTAAATAAATTATTTTGAAAGAGATCCATCTCTCTCTTATTCAGATATTAGATACCAGATGAACGTTGAAAGGAATTTATCATGAAAGGGTTAAGTTGATCAGAAAGGGAAGGGAGGGGGGACACGTCAACGACGCAAAAAGACTACGTAAGCAACTGTATATAGTATGCGAAAGCTTATCGAAGTTATCGCTGAGCAACCAAACGGCAAGCAAACAACGGCGGTATACATGATCGAAGGCCAAATTGGCCAAGGTTTTCACTTCTACCTTCGTGTTATTCGTACTTCATTTTCACATGTTAGATGAAAGTTCTCGCTGTTTCTCCATTTCAGAATTTAGATCTCATAAAAAGAAATTATTTCCTTTAAAATAAGAGAGAAGGTAGAAATTCGAAGAAATAAGATTTTTATATTATATTTTCGTTACATGAAAAAATCAATTATGATTCTTTTTGTTTCAGTCACGATTGATTTTTAATATTTTTTTGATTGAATGAACAAGTCTCGATAATTTCTATTGGCTCTTGCATGGAAGCTTTTCATGAATAGAAATTTCTCTTTTGGTAATCTGGTATTTTCGCGAAAGTTTTGGCCGGCATCTCAAAAGTTCTAAATCAGAACTCTTATTTATATTGAAATTCTGAAAATGAGATGTTAATTCCACAGATACTTGAGCTCTTTGTGATCGTAATTATTTTGGTACGAACAACAAGTCCATTAACAGTGTTTAGCGTATGCGTATATTTAACGATCCAAACTTTCTGTAGTGTATAATATTGAAGCATTCCGTTTCATTTACATAACTAATTGTGTGTTTCGACCATTTTACATTCACAAAGGACGAAAAGAATTGGTGAATCACACATAGGAAAATATTTTTATGCATTATTAATACATCAGATACTGCATCTAATCTTGAGATCTATAAATTTTATTAGGAACGTTCCAAAAAGAGAGAGAGAGAGAGAGAGAGAGAGAGAGAGAGAGAGAGAGAGAGAGAGAGAGAGAATGGCAAACAATGTGGCTGAGATCCGATCGGAATGATAAGAGATCCACGCGGCGACTGCCGCAACACACACATGTCTACAAATATTATTAATGATCGTTAAATATCGTAAATGGGATAATATTGTGTGAGGTTTATAGGCGGTGTTATAATTTAGAAACAGAGAAAGGGAGAGAGAGCGAGAGAGAGAGAGAGAGAGAGAGAGAGAGAGAGAGAGAGAAGGATAGATGTAGAACGACGATCGAGCTATAGTTAAAGTTAAAGTTAAAGTTAAACGTCGGTGGATGGAATCTCCGATTGTTGAAATATTCAACAGGACTTTACACAGACTAAACAAAACGTTTTGTTTAATGTGTGCAGAGTCATGATTGCTTCTTCCCCCTCGAGAGATATATCGAAGGGACATAATACCCGTAGGGTATTCCTCCGTGGGCTCTCGTTCGGGTATCCTTCGTGGCTAATAAGACGGCCGCGCGTAAGGGCGCATCTGCAAGGGAACGGACCTCGCAAATTGGCCGTGAGGCCCAAGGTCGTCCGGTATATCCCATGTACCGGGGCCACTGGCCCCTGTTAGAAACGAGTCGAGTCCCGGGGAGCTTCCCTCCCCTTGTGTGGAGGGATCCCAAAGAAAAGCAATCCTTCGGCCCTAGAAGGACGAACGTCTCCTCTCCATCGGCCAAGAAGGAAATCCCGTGCCTTCTTCGTTCGCGCGTATTTCTTAATCTTAATCCACAGACATTAAGAGGAACAGACACGTTCAGTTCGAAAGGACAGAAATCTTGCTCGAAAGAGAGACTTAACTTTCTATTAACGGTCTTTTCTCGCTTGTGAAATATTTGAAGAAGGATTTAAAGACTAAAATTTTTATAAATTAATTGCACATGAATTTTAATTGCGATAAAATATTCCACTCTGCTCTATTTCATTTTATGTAAATCATTTATTTTCAGAGATTATGTAATCTCTTTAGAAACACTAGCACAGTGGTACACGTTTAATTTTTTCTTTTTAACTTTAATATTGCCGATAAAGGAAAATCGGACATTTTTATAATATTTTTAATTTTTTTTATTCCTCTTTCCCTTTGTCTTCAATTGTGCCATGATTCAAATAAAAAGTAAACAAAAATTTAATTTACTTTTTTTTTTAAATTCATTCCCGAAGTTAAACGCTTAATCTGTAGAGTAGAAGATTTGTAAATTGGCAGTCACGCGATTTAATTGTTATAATTTTTAAAGAAATTCGATTATAAAATGATATGTGTTTTTGTACTGTATATACATATACATGTATAAAATAATATTGAAACCAGTTGATTGCAAGGTAGTACAATGTGCGAATTCTGAAATATAAAATTACTGTAAATATTCTCTCTCTCATAATCAGTTTATAACGTTTACTAACGATAGTTCAACTAACCTAACCGTCGACGATAATTTGCGATGCACTTGTATAAATTAGCTCGCGAATGAAAAATTTAGATTGCGATACTTTTATTACGTTGAAATTATCGAGCTGCTGCGCGGAACGCGTGGTACTGTGCAATGATCGAATTTGTTTCGCCGTATTATTAATTCAACGATATTTCAATGAGCGCGCTCTTAAACCCTCTCGGAGTCGCGACGCGACGTTTAATGATCTAGCTACGTAACACTTTCAGCAATTTCGTTAAAGGAGGTCAATTTTTATGCAAAGAATATCTCTCGCTCATCCACAAATACGGTTTTTTTACTCTTAATTAAAAGAATGATGTTATTGATATTATATTTTCATCTAATATCATTTAATATTGTTATTTCAAGATAGAAATTTAAATACACGTGCTACGCGTGAGAAGAGCGGCTTCATTTAATAATTTGTGTGAACTGTTTAACCTATACATTAACGTGTACCTATCGCCGCCGTGTGTTTGTATTTTCATTATTTTCTGCGCAATAAAAGCATCGCGCGGCCTGAATTCCAATCGGGAAACTGATTTGCGCTGAAGCGCACCGCGAATTATCGTCGATGTGATTGTCGTTACCGTCATTAACAGCCGTTACACCGAAAGAGGATAATTCGTTTTTATCGCGGCACGTAATTTTATATTCCGGGGAGGGGTGTCGGTCGCTGGTCGCACCGTAAATCAACTCTCTCGTTTCGTAATTTTATTTATCTATAAATTCGCACGTTGGACGCAACGAGAGAAGAAAGAATCGTATGCTTAATTCGCGACGATATCCGACGTAAATGTCGAGAGTCTTCACTTTGTCGCTTTTCCACTTCGTCCCGAGCGAGGCGACATTCGTCATCCTTGTGCGCTCTTTGTGCGCGAGAAGAGATCTTCGTAGCCTCTTATCGTAACCGTGAACCTTGAATCGGTGCGCCGCGCCGCGCCGTGAACGAATACACAACGCGTGGCCGATGCAACACGTCAAGAACGGTGCCTGGCACCGAGTAAATTCTCAAGAACAAAAATACGCGTGCGGAAGATAAGTGTGAATAGCTCACGCTGAATAGCTCATTTCAAAACATTCGATATTAGTGTTATTATTGTAATAATAATAATGCTGCTATTGCTATTATTAATAATATTGACGATAATGTCGATTAGCTGTCCCCTTCTTCTGTTCCCGTCTCCCCTCCCTCCCTCTTCATTTTGTCACGAAGAACTGTTTTATTAACTCAATTTTGTCGCAAGTGCCTCGTGTGACGTCAGCCACTGCGCATCATGCAGGAATGCATGAACGAAGAAAGGAAATTCGCTGCGAGACTGACAGATAATAACGTGCTCTCGTCACTTTCTTGGTAATTCCTCTCCGAACAACAGCTTTAATCGTGACGCACATTTAGGAGCTTGATAATTTAATGTGTGCAGGAGAGTCGCGACAATGGAGCGATTTGGAATTTGCCGCTTCGTTTCACGTTCATTACGTAATTGCTTCAAGTATAAGAGACGAGCTTAGCGTTCCTTCGATTGGATATCAAAAGAGACAATTTACCATAATTCGATATCTAGATTATCGCGTGCGTGCGTGCCATGGATATTTTGAAAAGTCTAACGAGCAGATAAGCTGCGTGATAAACGCGAATGTGACGCTTAGGTATTAGCTATTAAATATTAAATATGTTTTCTAATAGCGACAGATGCGAAATTATTTTTTTTGTCTAGTTATATTAGATTTGTACATATACTAATACCGTAGGTATTTAAAAATTTTAGAAGGCAATCGAAAATTTGCAAACAAGTACAGTAAAAAAAATCAATTACAAAGTTTTAATTACTATTAATTTACAATTTACAATAACTATAACTACTAAAATTAAGTTAACCTAAATGTTTTAGCCGCACTGTAAAAAATAAAAAAATAAAATCTTGATAATGGAACAATGGCATAATACGGTCGCTCAGTAAAAAAAATTCTTTACCTTGGAAATACTTCCTTGAAAAATGATTAGAAGCAATATTAGAATAATAGTGCATTGTATAGTTAAAACAGACAATGAAGTTTCTCGTATGGCATATTTTTCATTGGAAATTGGCATCACTTTGCTTTTCTAAAAAAAGGTACACATTGCTCCCAAACTTTTAAACTGTATAATGTTTCATTTGAATTTACATTCTAATATCTTACTGGTTATTAAATAGCCAATATTTTTCTAATAGCAAAAGATGCGAAATAATATTTTTTGTCTATTCTATACTAGATACATCACCGTGTGTGTGCAGTGTGTTCAAAAGTTTGAAAGTTTGTAGTTGAAAATTTGTAAAGAAATGTAATTAAAAAATTAATTATAAAATCCTAATTACTATCAAATTACAATTTACAATAATTTTGACTCTTAACTAATAAAAATTACAATAATTTTAATTTTTAACTATTTAAGATCATTAGTAATCATTAGTATCAGAATTTTAATTATATTTTCGATTCTTAAAATGTCCACGTTTACTTTTAATTATTACTACACAAATTCCTGATATCCTACACATTAATTTTATTAATGCTAATTATTATAAAATATTTTTATAATATTTACACACTAAAATATAAAAATAAAAAATTTTTCTTTCTTGACAGCGGAACAATGGCACAACACGGTCGCGCGTAAAAAATTCTTTACCTTGGAAATACTTTCTTGGAAAATGATTAGAAGCAATATTCAAATAATAGTGCATTGAATAGTTAAAACGGAAATTTCTCATATGACATTTTTCTTTGGAAATTGGCATAACTTTGCTCTCGGGAGATAGTGCTTTCCCGAACTTTTAAACGGTAGTGTATATAATATTTCATTCTTCGAATTACATTCGAATATCTTATACTTCGAAAACATGGTTCTCTCAACATAGGCTTGAGGCATTTAATCTTGAGAGTCGAAGGATAACGATAACTATGGAGGGCCGCGTGTTTCATATTTGCGCTGCCGACGGGCCCGAGTATCAGCTCGAGATACGTGATACTTGAACGCGAAACGTCACGGGGTACATACATAGATCCCTTATCACCATCTTGGAGACACACCGCGGTGTGCAGCCGACACTGCAACCGCCGCTTTGCCCTCCTCTCTCGTCCTCGTTCTCTCGGTTTTCGCCAGCATTACGGCATCCGTGATTCTTGCTCCGTGTAGTTGTTGTGTTGTTGTTCCACCGCGACACCGTCGGGCCGTGGGGGCTCGGCCGGACTGGTTCCCGGCGAGGCTGAACCGAGACAGCCGATCCGACCGGGCCCGTCCCGGCCGCGCCGCGCCGCGTCGCGCCGCGGTGCATCTTCCTCGCGAACAAGCATGCCTTGCGATCTTTGCCTGTCCTCGGAGCGGAGCGAGTCGACAAGTCGGACGCATGCAAAACGTGAAGGCGAGAGAGAGAGAGCGCGCGCGCGCGCCGCGTAGCGCGAGGCATCATGCACGCGCGCTTGCCCGCACGCTCGGCTCGGCTCGCGGCGCCCTTGAAGAGAGTCAGCCTTTGTCTTATCACACACTCCGGCTTACGCCGAGCCAGCGTCAACCTTGACTTCGCCCCTCTTCTCCGCGGCGGCGGCGGCGGCGGCGTCTCCGTCTCCGTCTACTGACTTTCCTGCGAAAATCGACCAACGGGCGGTGCGGTCGGTTTCTCTGACTTTGCTTCTCACCCAGGAACGTCCTCCCTTGGAGATCTTTTTCTTCTTGGTTTTTCTTTTTCTACCTTTGATGGATTTCCGTCCCTGTGTGTTGGGATAAAGCATTGGAGTTTCTCTCAGGTCCTCGGATGTGCTTTTTTTTTTATTACAGGACTATAGAGCAACAAACAAAGAAACGAGGACGTTTGCGACGTTCAAAGAGACGTGCGTTTTCTACTTCTTTTTTGTTTGGAAAATTACATTAAATATTAGTTTCTCTCCGACAATTATTATCAGCTGCCGATAGCTACTTTATTACGAATGTATCGCACGGTCTGATAGGAAGGCAAGATGTATACCTAATGAGGGTAGGAATAACAGGAAGAGAGAAGGTATAAAAGAGCAAAATAACGGTGATATATCCTTAGAATCGGTGGAAAAGCGATGTGGCACGTAATGGTGGGGAATGTCAAATGAGCTGTGTAACAGCGTCAAGGCTGTATATTATCGTTGTCAATACATCAAGGTCCCAAGGTATACATATATATACAGCCACGTGTCACCGCGGAGGAAACGCGGCTTTGGGTAAACCAAAATTGAAGTCTCTCCTTGGATATCGATATTGACATTATAGTATCCGTCTCTCCAGTGCCGTCTGCATATAATATATTTTTAATAACAGTATCAACGCATTTATTGTTGCAATTCATTGCAACAAAGCGTACGCGCGACCGTCTCGGGGCAGCTCGTCGTATAATTCTTAATTCTCTATAGATACTCTATATGCCTCGGAATCTATATGTCGCGATTGGCATTGGAAAAACAGTCGGAAATGGGTTTTTTTTTACAAAATTAACTTTTATTTATTGGACGAATTTTTTTTCTCGATTGCAATCGGTCGAAATACCGAACGGCGAGGTTACCTCTCGTCCGCGAATCGTTATCGCTAGATTAACATCGACGCATCGGCGAGCTATATACGCATAATCGTGATAATCGTAAAGCGGCGGATATTTTTAGCCTCGCCGCCGCGTTGCACTCGGTCGCTTTCGCGACCTTCCGATCTTGACACTGAGACTTCCTTTTTCTATCGCTTTTTTCCGCGAGCGTCGTCGCCGGGGCTCGCTCACGCGCGCTCTCGCGCGCGTGCGTGCGTGCGTCGCGTTAGCTAACAAATGTTACCTGCCTGCTGACCTGCTGGTCTTACGAAACGACCGGATGAATCAGATATAGAGATATATAAACGCGCCTAATTATGCGGTGCGCACCGAGTCACAGAGCCGTGGGACAGACGCCGATGCGATGGGGATCTAAATTCGATCGTGACGAGTGAGAAAACGAGCGGGAAGAAGGGGAAGCCATGCGGATCTTCTTCTCGCGAATTCCCCCGGAGAGGCCGCGGATTACGCGTTCGCATGCGGAAGAGCGTGCGTTTCCGTCGAAAACGCAACCTCATCGGCCGTGCGACGCGGTATCACACGCCAACCTTCGTGTCGTTCTTATCGTCGGCAATTACGTGGCGCAGCCACATTCAATTACACGTTATCGGAGAAACATAAAATCATTGGTAACTGAAAAACAACGTTTGCGTATACATTTTATCGAAATGCAGAGAGAAATAGAGAGAGAGAGAGAGAGAGACACGAAAGATAACGTGCGTTGTTTTTTCAGCACGGAAAGTGAGAAGGCAAAC
>NW_012026898.1:107375-111127 GCF_000956235.1 Wasmannia auropunctata | reverse complement strand
ACGAGATAACGCGAAACGGTGGACGGCGGATGAAGTAGATATGCCGGGACAAAGACAAGTATTACTATACGGACAGAGGGATTAAATTAAGAGCTCCATTGGAGAGCGCAATGGAGGGTTGCTTTTTCGCGGAAATGAAAAACGCGAGACGCGAGATGGCATTTAAACAGCTGCAGGGAGGGAGGGGAGGACAACGAGAGAGACGAGATGGAAATGTATATTCGCGAGACGGCGCGAGCGGCGCGAGTCACAAGGCGATTTGGCAAGAAGCTGTTGCCCGCGACGGTGTCGCGCTCGCAGGCACTGTAATTACGTGATTTCGACGTCCTATGGACGGTTTTCACCCAACTTCCTCGTTTTCACCGGCGAGCCTGTGTGCGCCGGGGAGCTCTCCGTTCTACTTTCCCCTGAACTCGTCGAGGTCTGACCCCACCGCCTGCGTAAACCGAGTCGAATATCCCTGATCAGATCTGACAAAGAGAGATGTTGATCTAGGGGCGCTTGTCCGCACCCTAAACTCGAATCCCCTAATGCTGTAAGCAAAGTACCTAACGACGCCCCGATGACAGGAAAGAATCCTGCCTTTGCCTTTGTATAGCTTCGATCTTTTATGTTAAAATATTGAATAGGCATACATAATCTCTTTTCACAGAAAAATAATCTTTTTAATTATATTACAATACCTGGCGTTTTTGCTTTATGTATGTATTGCTCGATTACTTAATTGACATTTATATTTATTTATATTTTTATATAGTTTTATACATTTTATTCTTTTATATATTTATTTAAAAAAAAAAATATATATATATATTATGAAATATGTAAATCCATAAAATTCATTGTTTCAATTTTCATCTTAAGAAGAAAGAAAACTGTGGCAAACGGAAAGATTATTAGATTTTTCCAAGTTATTAGACTAATACAAGAATAGACTGTAAAAAAATTGTTTTATACTTCTTTCTTACAAATTAAACATAAATATAAACTATACCCGCTTTCTAAGTTATAGATCTAATAATCTTTCCGTTTACCAGTTTTCTTTCTTCTTAAGATGAAAATTGAAACAATAAATTTTATGGATTTACATATTTCATAATAATTCCATATGACATCCACACTTCTAATATCGTCATCTCATGGTTGGTGAAGCATTTCGCTGTTCCGCTTATACTTTCTAGCGGTAAGCCGCGCAATCGCTTTCTCACAAAACGGAACGACGGCGTTACGATAAAATCGTTTGTCTCTCTCTCTCTCCCTCCCTCCTTCCTTCCCTACCTACCTACCATCTTTTTTGCCCCGAATAACGACTCTCCTCCCGCTCGATCTGGCCGATGCCCTCCTCTCCCCTCCTTCTCCTCCCGGCGGTATCTAGTGCAAAAGCGACGTGGGAGTACGAGCGTTGGACGTGTGGCGTGGAAGTGAAAGTTACGGCGCCGAACGGCCAAACGGAGAACGCGATTCACTCGAAAAGTCGAATCGTGACGCGCGCGCGATTCTCCCCTTCTCTCTTTCTTTTTTCCTTTTTCTCTCTCGCGAAATCGGAGAAATTCGCCGTACGAAAGTACGCCGCGTGCGAGAGGAGAAAAAACTGGGGTATCCTGACGATATATAATAATACGGTAACGCCGCGGATGAGCCACCACTTGATTTGCTGTACGTTTACGCCGAATTTTCAATTGAAGCAAAGCCTGTTTCCTTAGGCGGGTCCATCGCTTTCTCTGAAACGCGAAGCTTATTCTTGCGGTTACTATCGCCAAGATTTTCGCTATTTGGAAAAAAAACTTGGAATTTTCGGAGTACTTCTTTCATCAGGGATCTTCAATGAAATTTTACCGATAGGTACTCGAGGAAATTTTTGGAATCTTACTTTCAAATTTAAATTCTGCCTCTTTCCGAAAACATTGTTTCTTCGCTCATTTGTTTTTGATGTGCAAAATGTCGACAATCAGTTAACAATAAGTAGGTATGGCATACTCATAGTAAATTTTTTTGGATTCAATGCTATTACTCTTCGATTTATCATAAAAAAAGATCGATAGGAACAATCATATTTATTGGTGAAAGAGAAATTTACTCTTAAATGGGAAATTCTTAAATCTGGAATAAAATGATGGGAAAAAGTACGATAGCATATCGATTTCGCGTGAAATATACTAGCTATGTGATGGCGCCAGCATTGTGCGTTATCATAGATAAAAATTTATTCTAAACGTAAAAATGTATAAACTTAAAGGGTGTAGCCCGATATGCATATGAAATGTGCATATTAAAAAGTATGTAGATTAAAATATTAAGTGATTCTTCTGCGCAAAAAATTAAAACAATCATTTTTTCAATATTCTCAATTTTTAAACATTGACGCTTATTTTCCAAAAATCTGAGAAAATTTAAGATGAATAATGTTGGAAAGGTGTTGTTACAGAAAAAATATAAAGCTAGTCACTCAATAATTTCACCTAAAAATTGACAAATTTAAACTTCAATTTTTTTAAATTCGAAATTTCATTTTAAAAATCTATAAAAAGTTCCAGGTAAGTTTTTTGACGTCTGAAACATTGTTGAATTTTTTCATAATTTTTCGTGCATTAAAAGAGCAGAAAAAAATTAGAATCAAAAATAATATTTTATCTTGTCATTATCGTAATAGTAAGGGTAGAGGGTTAAAACTTGATGAAAGTTGTTCTTTCGATCGACCTATGGCAAGTCTAATTTAGTGTGGGGGCACATTTCATATGCATATCGGGCTACACCCTTTGTGTTACTCTTGTCTCTCAAGACAACAAGTCAATCTTATTCAAGAGAGGAGAATAGGAATTATTAATCTAATTTTAATATTGTTTTGTTTATACTGCATGAGGTCCGATAAGATTAAGCATGTCAAGAATATTTTATGTCTTGTTATCAGAAATCTTTTCTGAGCTGTTGCATTCACGTATATTCCCGTAGGTGTGTTTCACGAGTTTAAAAGAGCAATCTGAGTAAAAGACAATACGGCGGAAAAGAGTAGCTCACTCATACTATTATTGTCGTGAACTTTTCCTATATTATCTTACAAGTTTCGTGGCTTCAATTAGAACACAGAAAATAATAGATATAGTCTCGTGCAGGAGTCCCGGTCTTCTACTAATTTTTAATAATAATTTGATTAATTATTTTTATAGTTTGTTTATATCGCCTAATATGCACATTAAATTTATTTCAAAGTTGCATAAAAAAATTCTCTAAGCTTGTCTGCAATTTTGAACAAAAATATCTGGACTGGAAAATTCGGGAATGCTGAGGGAATTTTTTTCACAAGATTTAAACACATCCCGATTTCATAATTATAATCAAAATTATTTGTATCACTTCTTTATTTTTTCAATTGAGAAAATCACCAATGCTGCTCGAGGCAGCTTCGTCCCGATTAACTCGTAAAAACTACAGCTCATTTGAACTTCCGTAAAGAACACCTGAGTGCGAATTCGCACCAAACGTTTTTAAAGTTTTATATCTTCTGAAAACGAAAAGCAAAATTAAAGCAAAACGTGTGTTTTCCAATGTAAATTTCCTGACCAATCGATTGATAATATTAAATTTTCAAAAAAAGAAAAAAAAACGTTATCGTTTTCAAAACTGCATGTATTAAATAAAACCATTTCTGGAAAAACTACTTTTTCAATAAATAACTGTCGTTTTTTTTGGTTTTTAATTAAATGACACAAACCTTACTGAATTTTATTAATGAAATGTTGTATTTTAAGTAAAAA
>NW_012026898.1:85450-107205 GCF_000956235.1 Wasmannia auropunctata | reverse complement strand
TTTATATTATATTTACATAAAATTTAGAAAAATAACTATTTTTATCACTTATATACAATAAATAAATAATTTTGATTGAAAAATACTTACATTTTGTATAATGAAGCTTCTAGATCGATCAGATAAATAATTTCACTTTTCTCGTACTCTCCTATTTCACACACGTATGTGACATGTAGGTGCGAATTTGCACCCAAAATGAATTTTCAATGTGCCTTAAGCAAAGGCTAAGGCGCAAATGATCCTTGGAACCTTTCTACTTCAAACCATAGAGTACAAACATAACTCACGTAGTGGGGGAAGACCGCCAAATTCATCTGTTTTCAAATGCCCACAAGTTGAAAATTTTGTGGGTGCGAATTCGCATCCAGATATCCTTTACGGATTAAACTTTAGACCAAAGATTTTCAAATTAACATTACATTTATGTCTGACGACGACAAACAAAAGGAATTTTTATCATACTTTGGCTACCATATTTATTTTATACAGAGAGAATTATTTCCGTTTTAAGTTTTTATTATTACCTTTACTACTCGTGTTACTCGTGACGCAAGCGCTCGCCTCGTCGAGAGCTTGCGACGACTGCTTTCGACGCGGCAGGAGTGCGAATCTCTTTGGCATCGCGGGAGCGAGACGGAGACTCGTCGAGAGACTTGGCTCGATTCAGTTTCCGTTTCCTGGTTGGTCGGGTCGACCCGATGGCGTCCGATGAACCTGCGGGGCTAATGTACTTGACTCGCCTTCCACAAGCCGACAAGCGGGGTGCCGTACTTGGCACCGCGGCACGTGAGCACCATCGCGTGTCCTACCGCGGCGTACCATATACCTATCCTTCCTTCGTCATCCTTGCTCTTCCTTGCTCGCCTCGCGTCCCTCTTTCCGTCTTCTCCCCTTTATACTCGTCTTTTCCCTCTAGCTTTCTCGCGATCGATGACATTTTCTCCAGAGAGTGCGATTCAACGAGAGATTCGTAATTCAATGAACAGCGGTAACAGTCGAGTCGTGCTTCGAAGGGAATCCGAGACAAAGCCAGTAGTTTTTGTTGCATATAACAAGTGGGTACAGCAAGCAGAATGAACAGACGATTATGTAACACGCCTGATAAATATAAAAATACGTTCGTACACTGATTGTGAGAAAAATATTCTAATTATATATCAACGAGCGAGTATAAGGAGTATACACCGCGAAAAGCTCGGTTTTGTTATTTAGAAAAGATATAGAGATCTGGAAAAATAATGGTGTTGGATCATCAAAATGATTATTATATTGAATGTTCTCAAGAAGATTGTTAGAATGTCGAAACTTTTTACTTTTTAGCATCACACTTGAGCGACTTACATAATTATTTTGATGGTGTTGTGTACAGCAAAATTATTAATAATAAATTCTTTAAAGATTCTTTTAAGATGTTTCAAGATTGTTATTAAGTTATCAGTATCATTAAATTGCTTATCAATTTAATTTGCGATAGCACTATTTTAGTTTCAGTTTAGAATTGCGTTTCAAGAAAATTAAATCGGGCATGCAGTTTACATAACTGGATATGTATATAAATTTACATTGGAGTGTTATTATTAAATACGAAAATCTAGCTCAGACCGAAAAAGTTCCTTTTTCACTCGTGTTAAACATACAGTAATTATTTTCAGATCTGTATCTAGCGAAATTTTTAAATACTTTAACAAAACGTTCATTTCGCATTTTGTAGAACGCATTTTGGTGAAGCCAGAGAATTTCTGATTGTTATGATTGGATTCAATGTTTTATATTAGCTAGTACGTTAGATAGACTTAAATATAAGAATTAATATTTTTGATTACGGATATAAAACTTTTAATTACATTCATTAGACATTCTTTTTATTAAAAAGTTATATTGCCTTAAATAATTAAATAAATTTAGCGTCGTCGAAAAATTTTGATATATTTAACAGGAAGGCATTAATCATGCTCATCTGATGATTTTTAAAAGAATTTTGATTCATTTTCTAACAAACACATACTGGCCAAATCTCAGTCTTTCAATTTATGCAGCCAGAATTTTTTTTAGTGTACAGTCTTTGAGGATACTCCCATGGTAAGGTTGCAAGGACTTCCGTTCCCACAATTACGTTCTTTCCTGTCTCTAACTTACAACTGATTTAGTCCATTTGTATCTAATTTAGCGAACTTGATGCTAAAATATAATGCTAAAATAAATTGCGTATTTCTTGGAAATGAAATAGCGAATTATTGGAATAGCGTACTGAATACCTACTTGACGCGGTGTCGCGCGCGGAAATTAATTTTCCATCCGGACAGTTGGGGTCGAATCCGCGGGTTTCGGTGGTCAATTATAGCCTGCACGTTTGCAATACCGCTTTGCCCCGAGTGTCGAACGCAGAGAATCCTCCCCCCCCCCGGCCGCACTACGGGGCTTGATCCAATAAGCTCTTCTGTCCCCGGCGTACGTCCAGAAATATGGAGGAGGGGTCAACGACCTCCGTGACGTAACGCGAACACGCGCGCACAATTAACGACGAATTCTGTCGGACGAGAGAGCCGTATGCATATACTCGGGAAGCTCTCTCTCTCTCTCTCTCTGTGCCGCTCGCTCTGATATCCTACTCGAATTGAATTGCTACCGTAATGTACGAATGGTGGTTAAACGTTTTTTTTCTTCTGTTTACAGACTTGCGGTGAGCGACTGTGCGCCTCAGACGTCGCGGGTCAGTTCGAACCTGCACAGCAGCAGTAGCATGGCGGTGAGCCGCGTCCCGAGCCCACCACCGCCGGAAGTGAACACCCCCGTAGCCGAGAATTGGTGTTACACGCAGGTACGTTTCATCACGCGGTGCGGTGGTTCATTGTCCTCGTGCTGGCCCTCCGCCGCCGTCGCCGCCGCGCGGTTTAGCCGCGCGATCGATTCACCTGCGCCGAAATTCACCCAGTCACCGTGAGCGGCGGAAATTGCCAGAGACGAAACGAGACGGTGGTGGATTATATCGTTATATATTTACGTTAATACTTATCGCTTATAATTTTAAGTCGCTGTGTCGACAATTCTATTTATTTTCAATCTAAATCGAGACTGCTTGAAAAGTTTTTTTTGCGCCACGTATAAATGATCTACGATACGATTTTGATACCTATAGAACAATATATTACGCATGCAGGATTAATTTTGCTGCACACGCTAAAAGAATATTTTTAGAATAGAATCGTCCGACGTCTCTGTCGCGAGAAGGAATAATCTGTTAGACATAAACATCCAAAATTACTGTTCCTCGTAAATTACTGTTGAGGTAGTATGAATTCTGCATCGCATACCTCGTACGTTCTTCTGGAAGCTAGCTGTTTTCTAAAACCATGTATTCTTAGTTAGGTTGCGGTTTCGCGTCGCGTATACCTCTATAGTCTATACATTATGCGGATTCAGATTTATCCTGAAATCGAAGGACTTATTTTCGAATCGCCTGTACTGAGAAAAATTAGTTTTGGTTGTACCAACAAAGAGAAGAATGTACAAAATACATTCTGATTTGTATACCAATCATCGGAGCTCTTTCTATCGTAACTGAATTATTACTGGTTTATTTCAACTAGAATGTCTGATATATTTAACTATAAAGTAGATTTGATTTGATTCTTTGTTGAATCCAGATTTCCAATTAATGCAACCAGATATTTTTTTTAGTATGTAAACACAATAAATTTCGAATAAATAATAAATGAAAACGATAATAAATAGAAAATGAAAGATTATTCCAAATTCGCATTTCCAAGCCGCGCGTCGAAAGATCCTCATATGAAAAACTCACGGAGAGCTTTTCGACTCGAGCGGCGGAGGGCTCTTTCCTCTTTCGCGCTGTTCCTCCGCCCGCGCCAGTGTAGCGCGGAGATTTAGGACGGCGGAATCGGAGATGAGTTTTTTCGGTGGCGTTCGCGATAACACCGCGATAGCGGGCGATGCCGACTTGGCGAGTTCAGTCGCCGCGCCGCACCGTGCCGCGCCGGACGAAAATCTGACACGATCGGGCCACGGTTGGCACGGTAGCCTGCACGCGAGAGGGAGGACGAGGGGCGACCGGCGAAGAGGAGAGAAAAGAAAGAAAAGGCCCTCTCGCGTGTCTTAGAGAGATGTGGAGAATTCGCGCCGGCGGTCCGCCGGCGCGTAGCCGCGCGCGTGAGAGCACGCGCTCCTGGCGCTCTCATTCTATTTTTACTGCGCTCGTCCCCCTCGCGCGATGTGAACGACCTGCAACTAGATATCTCTCTCTCTTTCTCATCACTCTCCTCCCGTCCTCCTCCTGCCATACGTCGATCTCTCCCTCACAGCCGCGGAATCGTTTCGCGATTCTCGCTGGAAATCCGCGCACCTTCCCTCACTTCCCCTTCGCCTTCTGCAGTTATTTCCGCTTTCGGGCGACCGCGCCGGTAGCGGATTCGCGATGGATCGCGACCAAGTTGCATACTCGTGCGATTACGGTGTCCCTACGTTTGACGCCCTGGATACCATGGATAAATGGATAGAGAGAGGTTCATTATCAGGCCTGGGCGAGTCTTCCCCTCCCTCGGCTCAGGGAGATCCGCAACAATGGACAATTGTCCGTTGACAGCGGCAGGGGGAGGGGAGGAGGAAAACGGTAGAGTTAGGTAAACGAAACGAAATAACAAACGTTGGTATAATAATAGCGCGGAACGCGTATATGTGTGGTACAGATAGCCGGGCGATACGGGTAAAAGTGAGGAAAATATAGTCACAACTCATTACTGTTAGTGATTGATATTGATGAAAAAGCTCGCGTTATCCTCACGAGATTAGACGTTACCCTCGCTGAGACGTGCGGCGCGACTCTCGAGAGAGCGAGACCTCCGTTAAAAGTCCTCGTGAATATAAAAAAGCGCTCGCGGGAGCGCGGGGAGTTGCGGGAGCTGGAGCCCCGATAGGTTTCTCTCTCACCCGTCGCGTATATGTGTAGTACATGTGTGTATGTGTATATATATATATACATAATATATATATATATATATATATATATACACATACACACATGTGTATATATATATATATTTGTATTTATAGCTTCACCGTTCTAATTTCGACAGCGTGGTAGAAACGCGAACGTTATTACGCTCGCTTTCTCGCGGGAGTTGCGCAAGAACGACGGCAGCGGCCGCGCCGCGAAATTTTACGATACCTACGTACACGCGCGCGCGGAGCCCGCGTCGTGCCTCGCGAATCGATAGAGCACACGCACATTGCCCGTCGGCTGGCCGGCCGGCCGTTCATTCGTTCGGCGCGGGGTTCGCCTATAAATCGAAAGTCAATTCCGTGCTCCAGTTAACTTTCGTAATGCGCGCGACACCGATTTCTCGCGGTGTCAGCGACGCAGAAGGGAAGGGAGGGGAGGGGAGGGAATGCTCGCATCACGGACATCATACGTAACGTCATCCCGCGACGGGAGTCCGTTGTCGCGAGTCGCGCGTCTCACAATCTCTCGATTGAGGCGCGGCGAGCCTCAAGTGTCAAAAACTCGCGATAACGCGCGCCGAAGAGTCTCTCCCGGCTCGCGCGAGAGACCGCGCCGGTTTAACGGCAATGACGATGACAACGACAGCGGTGGAACCTTGCGCGCCGTTCAGGAAGGCGCGATCACGGGTTCAAGGTTGACAGAACAATTACGAAACGATTATATCATCACCCGAAATCCCTGGTATTTCTCTCTTTAATGTTGTATCCGAAGGATATATACATATACAAGATTTCGGCCTTTTATTCACACGAGGACGCGGCGTGAATTTAGTTTCTCGCCATGTTGCCCGAGGTTGCGGGACTTACCTTGTGGCCCAAGGCTCAAAATCCAAGGCTCTACGTAGAGTTATGTGGATTTTTTTTAGGGAGCTATAATTCGCGCGGCTTTCAGATTTAGAAATTGTCGCGATAAGCGAATAGTGCATTATTTCACATGCTACAATCAATCGGGATTATACAGCGTTTTATAAATTTTTCACGCTGAATTTATCTGCGGTTTCGTCGATTCAAACTTTCCAAGCCAATTCTGCAACAATAAGAAATTAAAATCCTAAATTGGAATTAAGCGAGAATTTATATACACACCATTCTATCATCTATTCTTATATCTCTCGGCTTCTATTTCACGAAGCGTTCTGCATTTGCAAGATTTATTTATTCCCTCTAAAAAAAGAAGATAGATGAAAAAGAAGAATATCCAATCATGATTATATTCCTCGAATTATTATACGCTAAGAATAACATTTTAGTTGTATCAATATGAAATACCTTCAAAATGTATTCTGCTCATACCAATCAGAATTTCTTTTATTGTAATTGAATTTTTGGTTATGGCGACTAGAATGTTTGATATATTTAACTGTAGGGTAAGGGCACTAGATGTGGATCAGGCATTCTCTATAATTCTAGACAATTTATCATATTTAAATAATTATTGTATTTTTCATTGAATAACGCTTATCACGAAATTCTTTAATTTTTGTGTTAACTTTATCAATCGTCAATTGTTTCCTATTAACTAGCACCAATGTTGCACGTTATGACGATAAAACCAGCCCACATTGCACGTTTTATTGATGTCATTAAGTAATAAAATGTAAGATGTCAATTTAGGTATATCTTTCATTTATGTTTAATATCTATAAAGATTACCTTAACAGAAACAATAGCATTAAATTCATGGAAAAAATAAAAAGATGCTCGAGTTAAAATTAAATATGTACCTGCAAAATTAAATATTTTGCAGGTAATCTGATCTGCAATTAGATTCAGATATCTAATTGTGATAATTTTCATTTTGTTGAAACTAAAAAATGCAAAATAGTACTGAAATTGAATAAAATAATTCCTACAGGATTTTTTATGATAGTTGCAACTCTCGAATATGTTATTAAATTGATTGATATCTTTCTGGATAAAAATATGAATTTTCATTCTTATGATCTTAGAACTAGTGTCTTATGCTGAAGGGTATTTATTGAATGTGCTACATTTCCAATTAATACAATCAGATATTTTTTCAATGTACACTGAAAGAAAAAAATGATTGCGGTTGCAATTACCATAATTATGTATAATGTATAATTAGTTTCGATATCAATTATATATTTGTTTAATATATCTATATATGTAAGTGTAATAATAACAATAATAATAATAATAATAATAATAAGCAGTAATTATAAAAATGGAGCTCCTTTAATTATTTTAAAATGCAAATACAGTCAAAAATATAGTCATGCAATTATAGTAAGAAATACCAAACCCTTTTCTCTCAGTGTACATTCCTTTTAAGCACAGTGTATTTGCGGCCGCATCGTGGCGTGTGAAAATATTCGCACGACTTGCTCAACTCGGAATTTGTTTGCCGTTCGAACGCGTGCTTCCGTGAAACCGCATCGCGCGACAATGCCTGGGTACAAGTGCGAGAACCACGCGGAGCGTCTGGAAAACGCGCTTACAACGCAGGAAGTATTTTCGTAAGACGTCTCCGCGGTCGTTCATCTCCACGACCATCTCGGCTTGGTGATTTGCGCGGGGAGCGGCGATCGTTTACCTCGGCGGCACGGCGCGGCGACCGTGTACCGTGTCCAGGAGGAGGACTCGTCTGTCCACACCGGAAGCCGCCGGTCTTGGCCGTTGTTGTTGGTCCGTCTTGGTGCTTGAACCTCGACGCGCGCGTTCCATGGCGCTCCCGTAAACGGGCACGGGTGATTCAAGGCCGATCGCCGTTGCTGCCGTCGCCGCCGCCGCCGCCGCTGCCGCCGCCGCCGCTGCCGCGAGCGGGTTGAACGACTCCTAGGGGCGTCGACCGGGTCGCCTCCTCCGCCGCCGCGTTCCTCCTCGTCGCTCCACCTGATGACGGCGATCCGCGCCGACTCGCTACGCGGAACACCCGGGCGAGAGAGAGACGATGAACCCTTCGACCTCTCCTCTCTCGCAGCTTTATACGCGTCGCTTCCGCTCGAGGCACGGATGCTTTCGCTCGAGGCTTCGTGCTCCGCGCCGACCGATCGTCGAGCGGAGCGGAATCGCGAAGAGCGCTCCGTGCAAATTTAATTCCGCGATGAGCGACTCCCGGACCGAAACACCTGGAATTGTCGTTAATTTATCAGGGGGTTTGGGACTCGTAAGCCCCGTCGTTGCGCTTCCACCGTAAAGAATTCGATTATCTCCGAACTGGGAAGATGCATTATTTGGTATCTCTAGCACGGTACGACGAAACTCGGATCGCAGATTCAATTTAAGTACATATATTATTTAAAGAGATAAGGAAACACACACACACACACACACCTAATTTGAAAGAATTACAGATCGTTTTACAAAATTAATTTAATTAGCGGCTTTGAAGACATAATTAATTGTCATCGTACAAAGAATTAATCTACTCTTTTACACACGCGCGCGCGCGCGCACGCACACACACACACACACACAAAACGCGCGCGCGCGTGCGCGTAACGATTTTATTGAAGCATGCTTGAGGCATTATAAACCAGTAGATAGCGGGCTCGACGCTCTCTTCCTTTTCCTGTCGCATCGATAACTTCTTATATGAGTCACAGTTATATTATTGGTTTCATCGTCACGTCTATCGGTTGGTCGTAGGAGAAAAAAGACGATGCGCGCGGGCGTACGCGTCGGACGCGCGTTGTTATTCACGCTCGTCGACGAAGAAGCCTAGCTCTCCTGGCATGTTACCAACGTGCCGTAAGATTACGTCGAAGAAACGAAATTAACCCGGAGAAAATGGTCGTTCGAAGTTTCTCTCTCTCTCTCTCTCTCTCTCTCTCTCTCTCTCTCTCTGCCGTGCGAGCCGTATAGAGCTGATTAATTCTGCCGGTAAACGGAGCCGAGGATTGATCGTAGCAATGAATCCTTTCGAAGCGTTCTCAGCTTCGTTACAGATTCGCAAGTCGCAAGAGAATTCTTATACATTATGGATCATGTATTAATATCTTCCACATCTTGAGCGATCTTAAAATATTTAAGATTTTTAAAAGAATTATTAAGAGAAGAACATTAGGATATTAAGAAATAATTCCCCGTCCCACGAGGAATTATTCTCGAGATACCTCAAAATTTTGCATAATTATTATATTTCAAATTAAGTACGAATTAATTTACGTTACTCAAAAAATTGCCGCCTTTATTCAAGTAAAATTTTATGAAAAAACTTCCCATTTAATTAAAACGTCAGTCTTGTAAAGATATACAAGCAGATATTTACATAGGTAGGCTGTAGGAAATGTCGCCGGCTTTCTTCCGCAAACCACATGAGGAATTTTCAGCCACCAGTCAGTCGACAAAAATCGTGACGCGAGAGCGTTATACCTTCGCGCGTTCGTTTTGCTTAAAAGCTCGAATCATCACAGATCCGCCTCTCTAATCCTTGACGCCGCGCGTCGGTATAAACGAGGCATCGGCACACCAGGCCGGCACTTGTGCCGTTTCGTTACTCGGCTTGGGCGAGAGCGAATCGTCGTAAGCCATAAGTAACCGGCCGCGGAGAGGAGATTACAGTACGAAGCGCGTGCGTTGAACTCTCGCAAGTAGAGATAGCCGCCTCCTTCCTGCTTCACGGCGAATGCGAATGTCGACCTTAAGCTTCCGATGCGCGAAGGTCACCCGCCGTGAAGCGAGGATCATCGAACCCGGCGTGTTCGTGGCCGATCGTGAATAAAACGCTCGATATATCCGTGTGATCGGGGAAACTTGTCTAATAACCATCGGGAGAATAGAAGTCCTTGAGCCGTGAACGACGCTCACCACCGATCGGAAAGATCGTAAGAACGGTGCGAAATTTCTCTTTGATAATTTCCCCTCCCCTACTTATCTCAAATTTACAATCTCGAACTTTGCGCTCCAAGATAATTTTATGATGAGTAATAATTTAATATTAGATGTCTATTTTTAATAGAGATGTCGTGAAAAAATAAAACTTATATTAGACGTTTTAATTCCTTATCACCCTTATCGCGCCACCGTGACAGCTTCTATCGCACGTTTCTACGTAGATTATTTTACAGTTCCTATTATATAAATGCAATTTTTAAATTTTATGATCATTTTTTCTGTGACAATCAATATACGTCTTATCGTAAGTAGCTTCGATTCAACTTGGAGATGTTAAGGGAAACCTCGAATACAAAGGTGCACCTCTTATGATTATAAAGCACCTGGACGAAAAGAGAAACGAAACTTTCACTTGGGCTCGCGAGAGCGCAATGTCGTAGAGTTTCTCACGCTTTCCTTTGTATCGACCCTTTTCTATAGATAGTAAACTAAAGTCCATATTCTAAGAAGAGGTCCTCGACTCCTTAATTGTGACTCGTGCTGACAAAAATCGAAATCCTGGCGTATAATAAAATCTGCGATGTTCGTCGAGAGTATTTAATATTTTATCTAGAATATTTCGCTGTTGCTGTTTAAATCCGAATTCGAGATGCGCGATTCTTCCAGTTTATCATCTTCGGGAAGAATGACGTCTCGATGTCGATAGATAAGAAATTTCACCTCTTGTAATAAAACGAAAAATGTTGATTTTTTAAATAATAAATAAACTGCATATAATATCCCGCGAAATTTGTTATAAAAGGAAAAAGGTCGAAATTTAATTAGCTGATTTTCTAGCTAGCAATATTGTACTCTGTTTTTCGAGATGGAGAAGCTCTGCTGGTATAACTCGTCAGATTTTTTGGAATCGGCTCTGTATTCGCTGCAATGATTGAACCTCCGAGCCTCAATATAAACGTACAAACCTTTTTCGCTCGCATTTTTTTAAATTCGAGATACGTAAGTGTCATTTTAATATCCACGAATTGGCGAGACCTGCATATGCGCGGTTTTGACATCTTTCGGTTTGTCGTGGAAGAATGGCATTTCGATTATCAAGGTGTATTTATCTCATTCTGTAATAAAACGGAAAAGTCAATATTAGTATTTTTAATAATAAGAAAACTGTGCTTATGATAAGTAACATTACGAGCTCTTGAGCAAATAACATGCAAAACTCGACGGGTTATAAAGGGAAGAAAGTTGAAATTCAACTATGAATTTCTACTGTGATATTGTACTTTGTCTTTCGAGATGGACAAGTTCTACCGGTAAAACTAGTCAAATTCCACTTGCAACTGGCTCTGTAGTCGCTGCTTTGTAATAATTAAACCTTTACGAGCCTTAACATAAATGTATAAATCTCTTTTGCTCGAGTTTTTTAAAATTTAAGATACGTAATTAGGGAAGATTGAGGTAAAATAAATTAAGATTAGCAGGGACAAGTTGTAACATTTATATATATAAAAAAACCTGTTATGAACAGGATACAAAGCATAAAAAAAGAAAGTTTGTAATGGCATTCTAGTACAAACTTCAAGCTTCTTCTTACTCTTTTATATCTTGTTTGCAACATTTTTTTATATACGTGTCACAACCTGCTTCTGTTATTTTTTACCCCAGTCTCCCCTATCATTTTACTATTTAGAAATTCGAGATTGCAAGCGCGATTCTGGTGTCTTTCGGTTTATCATAGAAGAAACATCTCAATAAGCAAAAAACTTATTCAGCTTATACACTAATATCTCTTGTACAGTCATGGACACATCGGTTGCGAAACTTGCTTTTTTATAGGTTTCAAAACGCACTAATATTTTGCAAATGCGGACCACGATTGTTATACTGTCTCTAGACTAAAGATAGTACATCGTTGTTCGCATTTGCAAAATATTACTTATCTATAACGTATATATTATGTATATTAAATATATATTAGAAACCTATAAAAAAAAGTGTCGCAATCGATGTGTCCACGACTGTACAATAATAAACAAACGAGTCAATATTTTTAATAAAGGCAAATTACGTATCTATATAATTGTTTTGTGAAACTCGATTGTTGTAGGCTGTTGGAGGGACAAAAGTTGAAACTCACCAACGGATTTCTAACCAGCGATATTGTATTCGGTCTTTCGAGATGGAGAAATTCTCCTGGTAGAACACATCGAACGGCGATTCCACTTGTAATCGCTGCGATGATTGAACTTTAACAAAACGCTTTAACAAGTCTTTTTTGCTCACGTTTTTCAAGTCCGAGATACACAAGTATCATTTTAATATCCACGAATTCGAGATCACACGTGCATGTATGGTAGTATTTTCTGATTTTATAATGGCAGAATGACATTATCGATAGGCAAGAAACTTGTCCAGCTCTTGTAACAAAACGAGAAAGTCATTATTAATATTTTTAATAACCTATATATATTTGTATAATGTGTCCTGTGAAATTCAACGTGTTATAGAGCGAAAAAGGTTGAAATTATATAAATTTCTAACCAACAATATTATATTCTGTCTCCCGAGATGAAGAAATTCTTTAGCTGGTAGAATTGCTCGTCAGATTCCTCTTGCAACTGGACTCGGCGGTAATCGCTGCGATGATTGAAGTTATTGAACCTCTCCGAGCCTCAACATAAACGTACGAATCTATCTCTTTCGCTTGTGCTTTTTAAAGCTCGAGATATATGCGGCGTATATTTAATATCCACGTACAATCTCTACGTACAATCTCATCTGTTTCGTGTATTGTATCATAATTTCGATGACGAAAGTCATAATAAAGAATTCTAAGTGTTTCGTTGCGCTTCAAACCGCTTCGATGCCACAATTAAATTCTCGGAATTTAATTTTTATTATCTCGACGATCGTCACGGATGTTTACACGCGTCTGATTCTAATCAGTCCCTTTCTCCTTGTTATGACTTTGTATGAAAGGAGATCTTTTTCTTTCCCCCCACGAAGTTTATATACACTTTCCTTTCTATACTTTCATCAGTCATTCGAGAAAGGAAAAAATTCTCATTCTCGGACCACGATAGAAAAATCACCGATCACTCGCTTGCCAACTCGACGCGACATAGCGTCGGCCAGCACCATTTTCTCCCGCACAAGGACACGCATCGTGACGGTAAGATGACCGATAAAAGCCCTTACGCACAAAGTTCGCCATTAGGCGAATAGATTTGGCCGCGGGCTACCGCTCGTTCGCCAAGGTCGTAACGCACTACGCTGACGTCAGAGATCATTGACTTCTCCTGAGGTCTCGACCTTCTCGCGTCTTTCTTCCTTGTCTTCCTTCCTCGTCTCTCGTTCGCGATCGTCCGTTTTAAGTTTCTTCCTCTTTCTCTAGATACCCGTTAATTTTATATTCGACTATATAGTTAAGCTAAGGCAAATGAAATCCACAAGAACTTCACAAGCGACATTCCTCGTATTTAATGTTCCGTCACCAAAAACGAAGACGAAAATTCTCGATCCCAATCCGTGATGCATATATTAACACGAAGTCCATGCGGCGCGCGCGCGCGCGCGCGAGAGAGAGAGAGAGAGAGAAAGAGAAAAAAGAGCAGTCACATGTGTGGAACCGTTACCGACAAAGGCAGACGGAAAGAAAAATGCCCCCGTCCTTCGAAATAACAAAAGTCACGCCTCTACCGTTAAAGCCGTTTGTGTATTCTTTAAGGGAATTGCGCAAGCAGGCCGAGGATCATTCGATTCGACCCTGGATCTCCACGCGCGCCGCTCTCTCCCCCGACCCCGCTCTGTCCCCTTTTACGCTACACCGTAATGTGTATGCTGGTACTTGTAGTACTTCGCCTTCAAGGCCGATTTCGGCCGCACAATCGAGAGAACTTTGTTCGTGCTGAGAGCTTTTCACGGGCTTGAAACATTAACATATAAACGAATCGTCCGCGCACATCGGTCGCTTCTCTCTCTCTCTCTCTCTCTCTCTCTCTCTCTCTCGAGAGAGAGAGAGAGAGAGAGAGAGAGAGAGAAAGTAAATTCCGAATAGATGTCTAGCTTGCAACAATGACACTTATTTCTTATGCAAATAAAGAAGGAATACTAATTGAATGTAAGTACTTAAAGCGCGAGCAACTCGTAAACACGGTCAGATAGCCGCGGCATGATTCAACCATGACGACAATTTAGGTACTATATTTGAGCTGAATAATCCATAATCATCGGATATGTCTTCTAAGAGTTCAATCGCTGCTTGGGCAATTTAACCGACGCCATTCAAAACACAAAGGGAATGCCTCGAATTTTTTAAAAAGTCCTCTGGTTCTTTCTCGCCAAGAAGAAATTTTGTCTTGTAAGAGATTGTTTCCCGAGCCAATTTCTTCCAGAAGTTGTGGAAATTTTTCCGAGGTATTTCCTAACCATGAGTATTTGCCGTGGGGTTCCAGTCACTCACGGGATCCAGTGGGACCTGTGGAACGGATTGATTTTGTAAACCTGCGAGTGGACACCCACGACGACGGCTGTGGTGTTTGCGTAGGCATATTAGCGTAGATAGATTAAGCTAGCTTAGATTAAGGAGATAGACTCTGACGTGGTATCGCATTTGAAGGTCTTATGTGCACAGGTGAAGGTGGTTAAGTTCAGCTACATGTGGACGATAAACAACTTCAGCTTTTGCCGCGAGGAGATGGGGGAGGTGCTCAAGTCGTCCACGTTCTCAGCCGGGGCCAACGACAAGCTGAAATGGTAAGATGATCCTCGCTCGACGAGTGTGAGCCGCGGGTTATGGAGGATCCGCGGAGTAAAAGAAAAAGAGAGAAAAATTGTTTAAGATTCTTTGCATTGCATACGAGCCGAAGCGAAACATTAAAACATCGTGCATCGATCTCGATCGCGAGGTTCCGTAGTATTGAATTGCGCGAACGGGGCGATTAGCGGGGACATTTGCATCTATTGACACGTTCAATTTGGCGTTAAGTGGATGGGGGTTTGAGTGACGACGCGTGCGCGGATAATAATATAGTCTGTATAATTCGCGCCGGATTTACTTTGCAAAGTGGACGCGCGCGTAATCGACATTGCAAATCTCGCGGTCTTTGTTCCGCGTTGATTCCATAGTCCGTATAGGCATGATCGAGTCTTGAGTCTCGCCTTGAGTCAGCACACGCTCGGTGCGTTCTCCACGTGTGGAAAAACACGAGTGTCGGAAGTCCTAGAAATGCGAGCCGCCCGCGCGTTTAGCGCCTAAATGAGAAAATACGGTGAGAATACGACTAGCCATTGTCTCTCCCTCTCCGTCTGATCGCGTACTACATTCCCGCGGCTTTATTTTCCTCGTCGCACGCGCGTTTGGCACGACACGCTTGGAGAAAAACGTGTGCAGAGACGGGACGGCGGGACACTGTCAATTTGCGATCGGTTTTCAAATTGAGGCGAAGAGGAAGAAATAAATTAATTAATAAATTAATAAATTTCAAGGGAGATGCGCAATTAGCGTCGCATAAGAAGGGGACGAAAAGAAACGAGAAATCGCCGTCGCGAAGCGGCGCGGCGGCAGCGCGGTCGTGTCAATTGATGCGCTAATTGGTTTCTAGGTGCCTGAGAGTGAATCCTAAGGGCCTGGATGAAGAGAGCAAAGACTACCTGTCGCTGTATCTCCTTCTCGTTTCGTGCAACAAATCCGAAGTCAGAGCAAAGTTCAAATTTTCTATTCTTAATGCCAAAAGAGAAGAAACCAAAGCAATGGGTAAGTCACAATGGCCAAGAGAAAAGAAAAAGGAAAGAGAAAAACATGTTAAACGCGCAATTAATGTCGACGTGTGTTGTACGTATGTAGTGCGAATGCAATGCAGGGTATTTTAAAGATTTTCGTCGGCTCGCTGCCACGCGCGCGATTATAACGCGACGACGATTCTCGACGAAAGAAGTTGAGGGCTTTCAAACCGCGCCGTCCGCGACCGTACCAGTACGCGCGTCTAACGCGATAAAGTTGGATAACGCGATCCGTTGAAAGACAAGGCGGTTTCAACGGGTCCTTCCCTCGTTTTATTCTTCCAGAGAGCCAGCGTGCTTACAGGTTCGTTCAGGGTAAAGATTGGGGCTTCAAGAAGTTCATCAGGAGAGACTTCCTTCTGGACGAGGCCAACGGACTGCTACCGGATGACAAACTCACGATATTCTGCGAGGTATATAACTTTGTATGTCGTTTGTCACACCTACTCGATCTTACTACTCGCGCATACCTCGTCAACCGAGCCAGCGCTTTTAACTCCGTTATATGTTTCCGCAGGTCAGCGTCGTGGCGGACAGTGTAAACATCTCGGGGCAGAGTAATACGATACAATTTAAAGTGCCGGAATGTCGGCTGCCCGACGATCTTGGGCTGCTGTTCGAGAGCCAAAAATTTAGTGACGTAACGCTCACTGTCTGCGGAAGGGAGTTCCAGGCGCACAAAGCAATTCTCGCAGGTTAGTTTATACCCCCAAATGATTCCCCCAATAGGTTTATTCTCTTATCTTGATTCTGTCATCTTGATTGCTTGAATGTCAAGCTTAAAGACCAACTCTGAGCAAATTTTCGTTGGAGGCCATCAAGGCAGGCCGCGAGAGGTAATTGAAGAGTATCGATATCGACTACCGTTGATTGGAATTTTATCATTGTTAACATAAATATTTGATTTTAATACATTATTAACATCATGATTTTTTATTATGCAAACGCTTTATAAGTAAGCATCATGCATATATACTTATAAAGCTATATTCTATAACATCATTATATTTATATTGCCGCAAAATTACAAGTTTCTTTTCTATACAATTATTAATACATATTATTTGTGTTATTAAATCTTATCTTATTAATCAAACACGGATGATAACTATAAAAATGTGATTTTAAATCAAATTAAATATATTAGCAAGTTGTAAATATATTCAGAAAACATTGTTCTAATAATAATAAAAAATCATAAAGTAACGTTATATTATGGGCTAATTTTGTTTAAATTTAATAGCTACGCTAACTCCATAAATTTGTCGGTCTTTAGTATTGTACTATTGTAGTATCACTCGCCGGAAATAAGGGCGTTTTCAGCCTAGAAAACTAGAGACAGATAACACAGTGAACTATTACATCTTTGTGTAGGAATATAAGACCGTAAAAGGTCGATTTCGATAAGGAAGGTATTGATAGGAGATTGGGATAAAGTGGAATATCACGGGAAGTAGTGGAGCGCCATGCAGCAGCCATTCCAATCTAGGAAGAAGAACGAATAATCCTAAATTCGAAATCTCGATCAGTTCCATTAATTTTTCCGTGTCGTATACTTGTTTAACATAATTGGCAAACAACAAGGATGTAGTAATGATTTATTGTGTTACACTGTGTCATCTATATCTCTTGGTGGAAAACATTCTATGATAGAATTACAATGCACAAAAATATAAAACCTTATTTCTTCGAATAAAATTATGAATATACTAATAGTGCGCGAGTGGTAGTGACGGAACCTGAATAATTTTGCAATTGCGATTTGCAGCGCGAAGTCCTGTTTTCTCGGCGATGTTCGAACACGAGATGGAGGAGAGAAAGAAAAATCACGTTGATATCACAGACGTGGACCACGAAGTTCTGAGAGAAATGTTGCGATTTATCTATACTGGTAAAGCAGCAAATCTGGAGAAGATGGCGGACGATCTGTTAGCCGCGGCGGATAAGTACGCGCTGGAGAGGCTGAAGGTGATGTGCGAGGAAGCACTTTGTACGAGTTTAGCCATTGAGAACGCGGCTGAAATTCTCATACTTGCCGATCTCCATAGCGCTGATCAGCTGAAGGCACAGGCGATAGACTTCATTAATACGTAAGTTTTCACGGAAGAGAATTCTTCTCACAATCAGAGACATTAAAGTTCAAAATCGAGACACGAGATTAGGGTCTTTAAGATGCGTTTTAGATGCATTCTCACAAAGGTGTTTTTAAGACGTTTTGTGTGTTTCGATTTTAGACTTTATGTTGTCTGCGATATTATGTCAGCTCGTCGGCTAAAAAGATAATTTTGCTCTCCCAACGACGAAAATTATAATATTCTTTGGCTGTGCGGGGTGAACTCGCGGCAACAGGACTTGCGATATCACTAATTCACGCGGACGCTTTTGCAGACACGCGACGGACGTGATGGATACCGTGGGTTTCAAGTCCATGGTGAATTCTCATCCGCACCTGATAGCGGAGGCTTTCCGGGCTTTGGCGACCCAGCAGATCCCACCGATTGGACCGCCCAGGAAACGAGTGAAACAGAGCTGAAAGCAGTCACCGCTGACCCCGGGCACGACCTCCACATCGCCTCCACCACTTTTGCATCCCTCTTGAACCTTTGTGTACAGTGATATAATGATGAAGTATAGTAGTGCTAAATAAATGTTTCCTAGTGCGCCTCTGGTCTAAAATAAAAAAGAATCGACGACAAGGACCGACGGCGGAAATCATCCGATTATCCGACGAAACTTCGGTTTCGGAGAGTACTCAAATATATCGATGAGAGGAGAGAGAGAATCGTCTTGTCCGTTCAGTCAATCGAGGGCGAGTTTATCACTCCCCCCCACACACACGCACACACGCTCGGACTCTTGTGTTCAAGTGTGTAAGTGTTGGTAGTGAGGAGAACTCGACGTGACGCGGCCATCATCAGCAGTGCTGTTCGTTCCATTTCCGCGCGTTAATAGAGAGAAGAACGAGATGTCCGAAAGCAGCCTACGTATTCGCATTCACATTCACACATCCCCCCATCAGCATTTGTGAACTATACTTCTCGGCCGGTCTGAGCGCGAGTTGATTCAGCAACAGCACAGCAGCATCATAGTCGCATTGCGCTCGTTTTCTTCAATGCCAATACCGATGCCAATCGAGCTTGGCGACACGTTGGAACGTGTCATCAGGATTATCATCGTCATCGGACTCGCTTTCGTTTTTGTTGTCATTGAACGAATGGACCAGAAGCGGATGGACGGTCGCGCGCAAGACGTTAAAAGACATACGGAATATACAGCCAGAGAGGACCAAGGAAAGGCGACGAACTCGTCGCGATTGCCGTAACAGCAGCAGCAACAACAACAACAACAACAGCGCCCGATGCACGAAGGAAGTTGTGATAGACGTCGGCCAGACGATTTAAACATTTTGTTCCTTTGTCAGAAAGAAAGAAAGAATAGCACGAGGAGAAAAGATGGATCAAACGCTTGTCCCCTAGCGCCCCGTACGCTCGATGCGTCGAGAGTACAGAGAGAATTAGATACTTTGTTTGTTTTTACCGATAGTAGTGATCTTTTTTAGTTTTAGCGCGTCTCAAACTCTTCCAAGACGGAGAAAATAATTCTAGTTAGTGTTCTTTTTTATGATCTCTTTCTCTGAATTACACATGTACGATTATATTATTATTACTATTAATGCTACGCAATCTGTGCCCTATGTATTTTTGTATATTTTTGTCTACAGGTAAAGAAACTCATCTTTCCTTCCTATCCCTTTTGCCGCGATAAACCCTTTTTCCCCCGCCCCCCCTCCCCCCATTCCCCGCCAAGTTAGTAGGCACAGTTTGTCTTGTTTTCTGGAGTATTGCATACTGTAAGCGAAGTGATAGGATCGAATTATTATTATTAATTATTAGTAATGATTATGTTATTAAATTTAAGGTTGTCCATAATTTATATTATATCGGATCTACGTTGAATGTATCGTGGGGATATCTGTCCGCGCATTGCTGGTTACATTACGTTATTTTAGAGACGTTATGATCCGTATATTTCGAGGTTGGTGAACAACGTTAATGCACGTTGGAATAAAAATGGACGAAAGAAGAATGAGGAAAGAAAAAGCATTAAAAAAAAAAAGGATCGTGTAAAATAGGAAACGTTAGTCAATTATATAGCGCGGTCGTTCATCGCTCCCCTTCTCATTTCGTGTCGTTAATTTGATTGGTCTGCAAAAATTGCGTGTGGTCAATGAATCTGAATTATGGGCAACCGCAGAGGCGAAAATAAATAATCAATCGTTTAGTACCGTGTACTGGCTTCCTGATCCTCCGATCTTTTAGCTTTACCGAAAGCCGAGTTTTAAATATGTGGAATACTTATTACCATTTACACATCATTAATGATGACAATTAATGCCATACATGTTCTGTGATAAGACCACTTGTAATTACTGCAATTGTATAATCGATCCTTTCTAGAGACAGACTTACCCCCCGATCCCCCCTTCCCCCTTGACGATCCTGGCAGCCAGTGAATTTACTTGTTATATAAAATACATATGATAAGCGACAGTCGTTTTCCGAACAGTCCCAAACCTAGCGCGATCACTATCGATTTTAAGATTTTTACACTGTACATATCTGCTGCTGTGTATTTTATAAGAATGGAACAAACTCACACGTACGAGGATCCCATACTTTTACGAAAACCGTACAATAATTAACAATATTTAATTTATTTCAATTTTTACAGACTGCGCTAAACTCATGTTCCTTGAAAACACACTATGCTTTAATTTTAAATATAATGTAACGCCGAAAAATTAATACAGATTAGGAGATATACGCCATTCGTTGTGTAGTGCCATCGGGCGATGAGATATTGCGTCAAAGATCAAAGATTGAACCGGATGGAAATCTAGTTAGAAGAATTTTTCACTGTTTTCTACATCAATCTTTTTATTTGGGTCTTAGAATGATACATAGGACTTAAATAAGAAGGAAAAAAAATAAAAAAATATAAGTATATTAGACACAAAAGCAGGTATAGTAGCAATTTAAGGAACAGATTTTGGCCAAGTGCTAATTCACATTTTTAAAAATCTGCGACCATTCTCCAATTCTCATATCTATCTTTGGGACTGTGCGGCGATTTTTCTTTCGTGAACACACACACACACACACACACACACACACACACACACAAAGTTGAATGTCATTTCTTAAAGAAAACAAAAGAAAAGAAATGGAAAAAATTTACGCGAAGGGCAGAATTGAGTTAATTCTGAGATAGCAATTCGTAAAATACAGAAAGAAAAAACAATATACTGTACACATACATACACACACACACACATGTACACACAGATGTAGGCGCAATTCCGTACGAATCCGCAGCAAAAATAATACGAGCGTATGACTGGATATAATTTGATAAACTATTAAGTACAAGTAAGACAAGTGTTACCTCATCATGATGAAAACCGGCGCGTGTCGATGATCGGAGATCACTACCGCCACTAGCTACTACCGCACGTCCGCTCTCTGACACTCACACAGACAGACAGAATACCTATTGTACCAAGATGAGTCAAAGAAACGGGAAATTTTCTCTGCGTAATGTATTAATTAAAATTAATTGAATGAAGTTTCCAAGTTTTATTTCTCTTAAAATTTTTCCGTTCTTTGGCCCACCCTGTATATTGCATTTAAAAATTCGAAGCGCTCTTTTGTAACAATTGATCGTTGCGGTAGTGACTGATTAGCGAGAAGTGTTACGCGCGTCGCTCATTGAACCCGGCTCATACACGCAGACATTCATTTTCCATTTTACTTTAAGTCATTGCACCACATCAAATAAATGACATTTTCATTATATAACAATGGATCGTGATTTTTTCATTTACCTCTCCATCGCGTTTACTTTATCGCGTTTACGATACTTGAATCTCTCGATGTGTGAATTTAGGAGATTACTGAGATTATCGATCGAGATACGATATTGTATCACGACCGATTCTGAAAAAAATTCAGAAGATTTTGGACGATTGAAACTCAGAAAATGATGCAACGAACACTCGTAGTTGTACACGACTATTATATTCCGCTATCAAATCGAAGCGATGAGAATCGCTTTTTCTTAAATCTACGGATTACATTTATATATATATATATATATAT
>NW_012026898.1:81346-85036 GCF_000956235.1 Wasmannia auropunctata | reverse complement strand
CGCGCGCGCGTACACACACACACACACACACACACACGCGCGCGCGCGCGCGCGCGCGCACGCACGCACGCACGCACACGCACGCACGCAGTGAACAAATTATTTGTGTCTATAAGGATGCGTTTCATTTAACGCTTGTAACGCTCTTGGAATCGTTTTATCCTTGTTTATCAAATGTTAATCGCGAACGTTGCGAGCGTTAAATGGAACGCAGCCTAAGAGTATTGTTATATATGTTGAGCAACGGCAGATGAGGAAGGAGGTTCATTGCAGTCTTGGATCTTTTCTTGCGGTTTTGGCGTTCCCGGATACGACGGTGGAGCTTCCTGCATGAACGTCTGCAGAAAAATTTTATCATTATACGAAATGTACATTTTAACGCTTATCTTTCATATCTTGGGAAGTTGTAGCAATACACATGCGCGCGCGCGCACGCGCGCGTATCTTTATCATATTTATTGTTAATATTTAGTAGACTAAAATTTTAATTGATGTACCCCGTTGTAGGAGGAAAATGTATAAAGAGGAGGAGCATTGTTGCTGAAAGATGTATGAATAGACGGAGCATTGCGAACGACCTCATTATACGAAGGTGGTCTCTCCCGTAGATCTTCGATGATGCTGGGATACGTTGTTAATTCCTCATGCAACACGATGCGTCTTCTACGCCGTCGCGTATGTTGTTGCCTTGTCCTGAATCACACAAATAAATTTAATTCTTCCAAAGTCTAATTAAGAAGACTATTTTCAGGAATTTGTTTAATAATGGATTTTTAATTAAGGTATTTTTTTATAATGCTTCGTTTGAATATTAGTAATTTTGAAATTAACAAAAAACATCTACACATATCAGAGATCATAAAGAAAGGGTAGTGAGTCGACAATTTATTGATCAAAAAATATAAATATAAAAACATAAATAATCGCAGACCTACAGGTTTTGATCTGTAATGAGATCATTCTCAATGCAGTACTAAATATCAAAGAATTAGATATTGTTAAAATTTCGTATTTCGTTAGAATATTATTAAAAATTTAAAGATTGTGACAATCCAGAAACGCAGAACACAATCGCGCTTTGTAGTTGTTAAGAAGTAGCTGTCCGTAGTACTATTTTAATTAACATCAAATTTTGAGAAGATAATTCAATAAACCCACAAAAGCCTATAAAGCTAAAAATAAATTCTAAATAAATTCTAAATAAATATAAATAAATTATTTTAAATAAAAGAAACCTCAAAATAGTCTTCTTTATTAGACTTACAAAGATAAAAGATTTCTTGATTTTAGCAACCAATTTAAACATCCTACAATTATTTTAATAGTTCAACAAAATTATTTTCAGGTTTCTACTTAAAATTTTAAATCAGTAAAATCATTCTTTCCGTATAAAATGTAGGAAGATTATTACAATTCGTCAAAGGTGGATGGATAAAATGGTCCCCAGAGTGGCAAGTAAAACTATCTCTTTTTTTGTAGTTTTTGTGCTGCTGAATCTAATTCTATAATCTTTAAAAATTTTTTATGTGTCGGGAAAACATTAATAAAATTATATAAATATTAAAAAGCAGCTGTTAAACATATAAGAATTTAAGCTATTATGAGAATGGTATGTTAATGTGAAAGACTATAGTGTAAGACTATAGTGAAATAACAATATTAAGTGGAAATCCACCGAGATATGAATAACACAATTTAATGAAGATCTTATTTGATCAAAGCAGATCGTAGTACTTCAAAATATTTTTTGCATGATTTTTAATTTCCTTTATAAATGTATTTTTTAGCGGAACTTTTTTGCAAAAATTATGATATATTAATTTAACATGTTTGATGAGGCAGCAGAACAATCGTCTCGAAAGCAGGACATTTGGTCATATATAATAGTGGAGAAAATTAAAAGGAATGAACTATATTAGACCTAGGGCCTTTGCGTATACCTGTTGCATATTTTGCAGTAGACTATTAGCAGGCCGACGATACCTATACCGAACAGCATGGAAATACCGATCTCTGTCATTATTATTAACTGTCGTTGCTCGTACCTGAAATAAATATTGCCGATTATTAAACTGGATCCTAATCTACTAAGAAATAAGAGATTAAACATCTTATAAATGACATGTAAGCAGCTGGATAATTCATACCAACAAGTAGTACACTCTTCACAAACACAGCACGGGATATTGGAACAGCAAATCACACACTTGTAAAGGTCTGTAAATTTAAACAAAAGAGGAATAAGAGATTAGATTAGACCAGGGGATTTTACATGTTGATTTTATACACAAGATCAATACGTGGAGAAGACATTTTTTGTCGCACGTATAACAAAAAATTAAGTTCGTATTATTTGTTAATAAAACCTTATTTTTAAATGTAAAACGATATACATCAGTGTTACTTTATTGTGTCACAATGTACTTCGTTTAGAAGTCGTCTAAAGTCGTCTGTTTTAAGTCGCGATTAAGATTCGGTTCCACAAATATAAAAATTAACTTTAATCTCAGTTTAAAACTTATTCTTTTTATCTCTTTCTAATTCTTAGGTTTAAAAAAAAGATAAAGCGAGTTGAATTTCAGTTCGACGAGTCGATCAGTTAATCGTGAATTGTGAAACCGGGCCTAAACACAATAATTTTTGTACAAGGTTTTCATATGTATTGCTTTTACAGATTTGGAAATTCTTCTCCAGCATTAAAGTAACGGAATGCAGATTAAATTATTTCATACACACACACACACACACACACACACACACATATATATATGTGTGTGTGTATGAGTCGACGCTAGAAGTCAATAAAAACAAAACTGTAATTTTCGAAAATTTTTTAATTCTGGAAAAGGATTTCCAAATCTGTGATATATATATATATATATATGTATATTATATATATTTGTCATTTGTTTATTGGTATAAAAGTTTTATATTTTGTATGTATGTATGTATATGTTTATAAAATAAGCTTGTCCCGATTACTGCAGATTATCTTTGATTAATTGTAATTAAAAAACTATTGTGATCTCGATATTTTCATATATTAAGACTTTAGACTCTTTACATCTCCAAAATATGCTAAAAAGAAAGAGAAAAAGAAAGTATATGTAATTTATCATTTAATTATTTCTTTGTTTTCTCTCTCTCTCTCTCTCTCTCTCTTTCCCTTTCTTTAAAATATAATTAAATAAAAATTTTAACGAAAGTTATAGCTTGTGTCTTTCGATTATCTTCGAAAGATCATCAGGATCATTAAAAAAATGTATTTCGTAAAGAGGTAAGGAAGGACTCACACTGGAGCGGAAAAGCAGAATGCGGAAAGGCAGAAACCAACCAGAAGTTGCACTTACAACTATTAAGTACTAGCAAGTATAGCACTTGGTTGCTAAGTGTAATTTCTGATTGGTTTTTTGCCTTTTCGCATTCTGCTTTTCCGCTCCAATGTGAATTCTCCCTAAGTGTTTGTACATACTAGTCACCGACGAGATACTCTTAAAGACCGACACTTACGGGACTTAGCGTGGCAGGTTTAGTAATTGTTAAAATTTAAGCAATTAGTCAATATAATATAACATTAATTTTATGATTTATTAATAGATCAATGTTTTTTAGACATGTACATATAATACATTGTAATTCATATGTATTATATCTTGCTAATATAGAGATCGGAAGAGCACACGTCTGAAC
>NW_012026898.1:78225-81326 GCF_000956235.1 Wasmannia auropunctata | reverse complement strand
GTGTGCTCTTCCGATCTTATAGTATTATAAGTATTCATACTTATTTATAAAGCATTTATATAATAAAAATTATGATCTTAATAATGTATTATTCAAATAAATTGCAAATTTATGTCAAAAGTTGATAAGATCGACATTCTGCAATTACCTCCGGGCCCATTTGCTGGCACGAAAATTTGCCCAGGGCTGTCGGTCTTTAAGAGTATCTCGTCGGTGTACTAGTGCAGCCAAGAGAAAACGCTATCCATATGTCTTGATAGATAATTAAGATAGCTAAGGTGTCTATTGTTGTATCACAGACAAACACATGCTACTTTATTTACCTATCAAGCGAAAACTACTCCCACTACTGCTTGAAATTTCACTTTTCAACCGGGAGCTAGCAATCTAGTATATAATAAAAGTCTGCGCAGGATTAATCGCGTTTAGTTTGCATACTCAATTCAATTCAAATTTCGTGCTTTATCTATAGTTGACTTTTCTTTAAAAGAATTCGCAAAATTTGAATCAAATTTAATTCTCCTTAGCTCTCCATTATCATTGAATATATTTTTCATTGACTATATTTTTTTGATAATTTCCACAATTTTTCGAAAATAACGAAAGATATCTTAACTTGCTTCTAATTAATTTAGAAAGAGATAAATGTATCTAAATATACATATTTCAAAATATTATTAGAAATAAAAAAATTCCTGATACAAACGCATACGTAATAAATATCATTGAATATACTTTAGTTCAAAATTAATAATAATTGTAATATATGCATGTGTGTATCCGTATTACAAATTATTTATTCCATTTTGAATGACACTTTGAAATGTATATTTTATATACGTAAAAAATAAATGTGTTTCGTATCATTGAGCAGTAATATATTTTTAGCGTTTTACGATGGAATGTACAATAATTTAAAAAAATTGTAATTTGCAACTACACGCGAAGATTCTTAATATTAACTTACCAACATATTCATGGCAGAAGCATGACGATTCTCGCTTTACGTCACATCGTGTACAATTATCAAAATCAACGTACCTATCTGGAATTTCGGGAAATCTCGTGTTCCATTCTGTTAAAATATAGATTTTATACTGTGCAAAAATCATTCCATTAAAAGATCAGTGGCATTCTATCCTTATTCTTTAAACATAACTTGCTTTGAAACACGATGAAAAAATTGAAAATATTAAAGTATAAGAAAACCAGAAATTATATGCATTACATGTACACGCATTCGAATATAATGCTAACATACCTGAGTTCTCGGTCAAACTTGTTGCAACGCAAAAGCTTAAATATCCGAGTAAGAGTAAATTCATGATGTCACATTTATTAATAAGTAAATAAGCAGCCATTTGTTATCCAAATTTCACACGCTCTAACATAATTAGAGACTGATTTTACGTTTCTAGCTGATATCAGTGATGCAACAACTTGCGGGAAAAAAACTTGACGAGAACAAACACGTTGAGATAATGTAAATCGGCAGTCAATGCAAATGTACTTCTGAACTCCTTATATCTCAAAGTCTCACACTTTTGCTCACATTAATCTTATCAATATGATGAATGTCTGATAACATTGGTAATCAACAGGCTTCGGACAGGAACAGATATTTCCTCATATCGATCGTGGCAATGACTTCTTACATTTCCAATTTTGACGATAACATGAGACTGTATTATCTTTAATGAATTACTCCTGCTACACATATAAATGCACATATATTTTATATATATATATATAATTATTACAATACATTACCGTTATCGTTTACTTAGCACAGCACTGCGCGTTTTATTTAATAAGTAGGCAGATTCATGAGAGAAAACGACGAAAATATAGATATTACTTGCTTACAATGTAATATACGTATCAGTAAATATCAATAAGCAAAAGTTTCACGATTCAATATTTTTTACAATGGAATTTTCAGAGATGCGATACGAGATCTCGAATAATTTCATTTTGTACAATTTTAATTGGTTAACGTAATTAATGCCTCTACGATGTCACCTCTATGTTCCCTGAGAGTCTGTTCGGCCAAAATCCGACTAATCTCCATCTCTTTCATCTGAAAGAAAGATGTTTGTTAATCTCTCTTACGTTCCATTTCTACCTTAATGTAGATTGACTTTAATCTCGGTTTAACTTACTGTTTATCTTGTTTTAGTTGTAAGAATTAGAAAAAAATACAGTAAACTAAAGTGAGATTGAAGTTCATTTACATTGACAGAAATAGACATTAGAAAGATAAAGAATAAGGTAAATCGAGATTAAAGTTAATTCACATTGATAAAAACAAGCTTTAGCCGGCTTGGATTATATGTTACACACAACAGAAGAGCAGAATTACACGTGAAAAATAGTATGTACTTACGATTAAATCGACATCTTCCTTCTTAATGGATACTTTGAGCAGCTCCTTCTCTTTCGCCTTCTTCTCCGCGGCCTCCTTGTCACGACGATCACCGATTATGCTGAGGGCCTGTTAGACATTCTTTTTAATGTGAAAACCGAGTTAACTTTAGACTTTAGAGTGTTGGGTATTTAGGATTAAGCAATGTGCGGACGACGCGTGCGTGGAACGGACTGAATTTTAGGTTATCCTAAATTATAAGCGAGTACTCACACAAGAAAATCCATCCGACGACGAGATCTCCTTCTCTTCGGCGTAATCCGTCACCTTTTCCAAATCCGCCGCACCACTGTCATACTTGGCCGCTTTCTTCTGCGACTTCTCCTGCTGCACGTCGTCTGAATCCCCGTTCACATCGTCGTCCGCCATCTTTCGACTGCGGAGGTTAACGTGAATGTGAATAACGTAATGACATAAATAACGTGTGCCGAAACTCCCGAGAACGTGCGCTTTGCTCCGCGCTCCCGCCGTTCTATTCGTACGGCCGTTACCGACCGCGTACGGCGTATGTATGCATATGTATGTATGTATGTATATACATGCATACATACGTCGCGTCAATAGGCTGCATGTGTGGACATATATGGATTAGAGTCCTAGATTATCAGAGAAGCGCGACCGGTGTTACGAGTCCTGATTGGACACGCAAATGGCCAATCATAAGATTGATTTATCG
>NW_012026898.1:73413-77180 GCF_000956235.1 Wasmannia auropunctata | reverse complement strand
TGGCTGCCGAATAAATCAAACTTATGATTGGCTATTCGACGCCATTTTTAATATTTTCTAGTACTTTTGCGATACTGCCATAAGCCGGTCGCGCTTCTCTGATAATCTAGGACTCTAATATGGATATGCGAATACCGACGAAATAAATGAAATAATTAATATTCATGCACAATGGACACCTCAAAACTCTCGCGACCGTGGTGGCAATTTCGATCAAACTCCCATAAGTTAATTAGAATGATTAAATCAAACGGCAGAATTATATAAAAGCATAATTTCTAGGTGTATAAATTATTCTTGATATAGTCCTTTGTATCCAATATTGTATGTATATATGTATATAATATAATAGAAAATTAATTCTGTCCGCACTATAATAAAGAAATTTTATGCCGCATTATTCAATAAGAATGAAATTAAATAATTGCCAAGAATATTAAATTAAATAAAAAATAAACACCGAAAAATTATGTTAAAAATGGGACAACACACAACATATGGACAAATATGTGAGCGCGAACAGGTGTGCACTGCATGGATCAACTTGTGAAAGCAGTGAGGGCGTTCCTGTTGCGGTGGTCTCTTTTAGATCGACGGTGGTGTCTCTAGTATTCCGAGAGTTTGGGTTCTTTCTGCATCGCGGTAAGATGGGTGAGTAGCACGGTTTTGCTAAAATTAATTTTCATCGTTACCAATCCATGCTTTTTCGCCGCGATATCGCGATAAGATGCAATCGGTGCGCAAAGCGGACATCGTTCTTTTGTCGACGGAAAATATTATTTTCGTATTTTTGCCCTGGCTTCGTGGAAACTGATTCGTCACTCGTCGACATCGAGCATAGTTGTGCCGAACGCGTGACGATTTCGTGATTCGTATTTTACTTTTATTTAACAGCGAACGTCGTGCTGTAGTATATATACATATATATCGCAGATCATTCGTGCATTTATTAGCATCTGTAATCTGTGTAGAAAGGAAAATGTGGTGTCGACGTATATTGTTTGATTAGGTTAACTTCAACAAATTTTTTCTCTAACGAGTCTACGTTAACAAGTTTAAAGTTACCAAGTTGCTCATCAATATTGCATTGTAGGTATCTCTCGGGATCACTGGCATAAGCGGAGAGCCACTGGCGGAAAGAGGAAACCCATCCGCAAGAAGAGGAAGTTTGAGTTGGGACGTCCGGCTGCAAACACCAAGCTTGGTCCACAGCGGATTCATACTGTAAGCTCTACATTAATTTTCTCCATGATTGAATTGTAAAAGTAAATAGTTAATAGATATTAGTTAATAGATAGATTAAAAGATAAAAATATTTATATACCATGAAAAATAGAATTATAGTTAATTGCTATTGATTTTTGTTAGTGTCAATGATGTTATTTATATATTGTTACAATTATAAGAAAATATTTTTGATAATTCACTATTTATGAAGTTATGAAGTGATGATATCCTTACCTACTCTGAGTGCCATGATTAATATTAATCTCACAGCGATCTGATCCTATATTTTATAAACACATACATTTAATGTATGGTGAAATCAGTTATATAAATGTATCTATTTTGACGTGTATACTAGGTTCGTACACGTGGAGGTAATAAAAAGTACAGAGCACTTAGATTGGACACTGGAAATTTTTCCTGGGGTTCTGAGTGCAGCACCAGAAAGACTCGTATTATCGACGTTGTTTACAATGCATCGAACAATGAGCTGGTGCGAACCAAAACGCTGGTGAAGAACGCCATTGTCACCATCGACGCTACGCCGTTCAGGCAGTGGTATGAAGGTCATTACGTACTGCCATTGGGTCGCAAAAGGGGCGCTAAACTGGTGTGTATTTAGATGTAATTGAATTTAAATATATATGTATGTGTATATATATATATATATATATATATGTATGATATAAATGGAGCATAATTGTTTTTCTTAGACGGAGGCTGAAGAGGAAGTGCTAAACAAGAAGCGTTCTAAAAAAGCGGAATCCAAATACAAGGCTAGACAGCGATTTGCCAAGGTTGAACCTGCCTTGGAAGAACAATTTGCAACAGGACGTGTTCTTGGTATTGAACAATTTTTATTGTTTTAATTCTTTGAATTTACTATGTTTTTGAATAAATCAATGATTCGTTTTAAATCATCTTTTGAAAAGAAAATGTTTGAATCAACCATAAAGTACTCTTTATTGTCTTACACTGCATACATATTTCGAACTTCGTGTGATTTAGAAATTAATAATTTTAATAAGCGACTTATTTTACTTTCAGCTTGTATAGCAAGCAGGCCTGGTCAATGCGGTAGAGCTGACGGTTACATGCTCGAGGGCAAAGAGCTTGAATTTTATATGAGGAAGATTAAGAGCAAGAAAGCTAAATAAATATAATTATGGATCATTAATAAAAAAAAACCATTTTGAAATGGAGTAAAAGAAACCTATTTCACGCCTTTTATTTATTGTTCGCCTTAAGTGGAGATAAATTAACTCGCTAAACATTTTCAAAATATAAATATCTACATATATAGAATAACGTATTTCAAATATAAATTGGATATTGCTAATTGATATTTTTAGAACAAATTTAGAAAGTCAAGAGAATGCGGCTTCTTTCACAGACAGATTTATAGTATTTTTATACACCTGGATGCGTCTTACGACTAAAATCAAGGATTTGAATTTATAGAGCAAAAGAATATCTTTTACTCTTCTGAGTCTATAATCACTGCGTGACATATAAATCATATGGATATAGGATGTCTAATTTTATAAAATTGATTATCCGCATTATTACATTTTGTCATTGTTTATGGATACAACAAAAAACATAATTAGGGCTCTCAAGAATAAATCAGCAATAATGAAGTAACGCCAATATGAGCTGACAGATATTGGTAATAATTTTTATTGTTAATAACAATATCCAGTTACGCACCAATTGCGCCGTATTTTTGTCGGTCTTGAAATTCAGTTCTTACATGAAGCTGAAATCCACTGTAACGAATTAAATTTACAAGCAATTTAATATTTTTAATGCTAAATAAGCATCAATAAAAGAATTTCATCCTCCCAAACATGTAATGAAATTTATTACAAAAATAAATATCAGCCGGGAATCGAACCCAGATCTCCTTGCTAGACAATATTAAATTGCTTGCCAATTTAATTCGTTACAATGCACGTTTCTGGCTTCATGTGTTGTATATAAGAACTGTGTTTCAAGACCAACACATATGCGGTGTGCAGTTTGTGTATGGATGGATATTATAACAATAAAAATTATTATACCCCAACATCTGTGTCGACTCATATTGGCGTTACTTCATTATTGCTGATTCATTCTTGAGAGCCCTAATTTCTTTAAATTTATTTTAATTCATTTTTTATATTTCTTTGTTGTAGCCATACAATAATAACAAAATGTAATAATGCGCAGTTAATCAATTTTATAAAATGCGTCATATTTTATATAATCTTTTTTGAAAAAAAATACATAAAAAATTATACAATTAGTAATTACCTAAAAACATACAATTAGTCATTATGAATATCCTATATAGTCATCATCTAATAGTAATCGTCTATTTTATTGATTTTTTCAATACTATTTTTTAAATTGTTTTTACAACTTTGAAAATTCTTTTCTGCAATTGAAGTATAATCGTACTAATGTAATTATTCAAGCTAATTAAATTTACGCCGAGAATGAAAAAAATTTGAAAATTTTTTTTTATCTATTAACAGCCAAATAAGGCATCTTCTATT
>NW_012026898.1:69799-73363 GCF_000956235.1 Wasmannia auropunctata | reverse complement strand
AGATTTTAAGATACATTTTATTAAATCGGATATTGAAATGTATTTTATTGACACATATTTCTACATTTTATTGTGTATTTATTTACTTCTGAGATTACAATCTAAGATAGTAGTGATGAGTGAATATTTAAAAGTTTTTTTAAATATTAGGGTACAGCGGAGTAATTTGAATAGTAGTATAATTTGAATAACAGTAAGCATTTGCAATAATTTCAGGAAAATAAGAGATTTTGAGATACATTTCATTAGATCAATATCCGATCTAATGAAATGTATCTTAAAATCTCTTATTTTTCTGAAATTATTGCAAATGCTTACTGTTATTCAAATTATACCACTAAATTACCCTGCTGTACCCTAATATTTGAAAAAAATTCTAAATATTCACTCATCACTACTATCTCAGATTGTAATGTCAGAAGTAAATAAATACACAATAAAATGTATTTTATTAATAAATTTTATTAATAAATAAACAATAAAATACACAATAAAATAATAACTTACAATCAATAGACTTTGTATCGATAAACTTGTAAAATATATCGAAAACTCTTTTTGTTTCGTCTCCAATTAATAAATAACCATATATTTAGAAATGAATTATATATAAAACAGCTATGTTCACAGCTATCATAAACTGTCAAATTAATATCTAATACGTAGTAAATATGATTTAATTTCTCTCTGAAATAAGAAGACAGCTTCGGTATATTTTATAAGTCTATTCTGTTGATTGCAAATATTGTTTTGTTAAAAAATATTTCTATTCAAATAATAATACAATTTGTAAGAATTTTTATTATGTGTTTCCTCGTTTCTGACATTACAATTAAAATGGTATGGTGAGTGAACAGGAGCCATAAATTAATGAAATTAAATAACTGTAAGAATCAAACTCGAGGGCAAAGAAAAAGTATCCGTGTTTTTGAAAGTTCATCTCCGAAACATGAAAAATCTAGATAGCAAGTAAAAAAATTATATGATAAAAATTGTTGAAACTCGAAGGTGGGATATGCATGCCACAGAAAAATTAAAATATCATGCTACTGTGAATTTCCTTTTTCTAGTTATGGTTTACGAACATCTCGGAATATTATTCGCATACTGACGATCTAAGCAAAAATTCATATTTACGCGCTAAAATTGATTAATTGAACGAACTTATCGTGAAGTTCGATTATGTTATCTCGTCCAGATGGACAGATGTAGTAACACTTCATCGCGTACGTTATTCTCAACAGATTATTTTACAGTTTATAAAAAACTTTGTCATTTTGCACTCCGCCGCGTGAACGTAGGTACGGATTTTTATACGTTTAAAGCCACAAATTTGTTAAGAGAAGCAGGTGGGTGGGATTGTCCATCCGGACGAGACAGCATTGTTGGATCAAACTTCATGGTAAGTTCGTTCAATTAATCAATTATGCAACGTCTCGTCCGGATAGACATATGTAGAAATTTAAAGCCCAGACTTATGAATACGAATAAATGTTACTGACATAACATTTCATTTGTGAACCTCGTATGAACAATTTTAGGGACTACGTAATAATAATTATATAAAATTAGACTTTACATAATAAAACTGAATGGCCTTAATTGGCATTAAGGATTGTGGACTGAAAAGCCGGATCTCTAATGATCGGTCAATTATAAAAACAAAAAAGCAAAGACTTTGCGTGAAGTCTTATCTTTCTCACGTTCTCGCCGTAGGCCTCAGCTCACTAGCGCTAAATTAACACCAAGTTCAAACGAGCATAACTGCGAAAAGAAATCATAGAGATCTCAACGGCTTCATATTTTTCTCGAAAAGCCTTTTCAAACGAGTTCTCACTCGATCCCATATGCCATTTAAGATTTTCAACCCGTCTCCTCCCCCGTCCTCTCTGAAGGATTGAAGTCGGTGTTTTCAAGGTTAAAGGCCCTTTGAAGCATACATTTTTCCTTACCTATAATTGACTTGAAAATTGGTACTCGGGAGTTTTCGAGGTTGCTGATTATGATTTTGAGGTCAAAATTTAGAAATTCAAAATGGCGGATTCAATATGGTGACTATAATCCGAAAAACAGTGCTGATCCAATGTAAAATCGCTAAACCCTCAAATATACGTTTACATAAGATTTGCATCGTTTTTCGAATTCGGGTCCGCCATATTGAATCCGCCATCTTGAATTTCCGGAATCTGATCACGGATTCGTAATCAGCGACCCTAAAAACCCTTGACGGAAGATCTTTACGTGAAAACTCTGAGAACTTTCGGAGATAATTAATTTTTTCCAGAAAAATTGTAATTTTTCAACGTTTGTTTATTTGTATAAACAAAATCACTCATGATTTAAAATTATTGCACATCGATTCTTATTCTTGAATGTATAATTGATACCAAAACACAAAAAAATGTTCCAAAATTGAGTGAAAACTACCCCAGTTATACAGAAAATGGTTATGGAAAAAGTGGCATTCCACAATGCCACCGTGCTACAAGAGGTTAAATAACAGGTTTTATGATTTGTATAACCTTATAAATTTCAATCCAATATCTCGAACCATTCAGAAATTATTTAGGTGGCCTGTTTTAAGCGCCTCACCATGTATAGTGGATAATATTATACATACAGGGTGTCCCGTAAAGACCATATCAACGCTTAAGGGTAGATTCCTGAGATTATTTTAAGACAAAGTGCTAATACCAAAATTTTGAGGCTATAATAGTTTTTGATTTATAAGTGTTTAAAGTTAACTAATCAGATCATAGATATATAGATTGTTGATACACGTTACGTATCCAATTGAAAATCGTCATATTAATGAGGAAGTGTCCGCGCATGTGCACGTTAACTGTCAAGTTAGATTTGATTCAATTTGTTTATGGTTAGAGTTCTTAAAAGAAAGTAGTGCAGATAATTTCAGACGAAAATATTGTAGTGTGAAATACGCGATTAACACGTGGACACTTTCTCATTAATATGGCGACATTCAATTGGAGATAAGAATACTGTGGTGGGAGATAGGATATCAGCAATCTATATATCTATGAATCAGATCGTCTAAAGTTGGCGCGCTCAGGTATGGCACAACGCAAAGTCCTAAAAACAAAAGCTAAACTTATCGCCCCTTTTATTAATATCGATATAAGGATTACATATGGGAATATAAGATTATTTTTATTGATATTTCTGCAAATACTATACTGCAAATTTTATTGATATTTCTACAATAACAGTATGCAATAATATTTTCTTTTTTATAATAACACTTTTTGTCTTTACATGATACATAAAGCGCAAACTGTCAGATGACATTTCTTTCAAAAATCTGTTATCAATTGCATATCTTAAAGCCAAAACTGTAGTTATCAAATGTCATTTGACAGTTTGCGCTTTATGTATCACATAAAGACAAAAAGTGTTAATATAAAAAAGAAAATATTATTGCACAATGTTATTGCGCAATGTGTTTACAGAAGTATCCATAAAAATCATCTTACATTTATATATGTAATTATATTGATATTAATAAAAAGAACGATAAGTTTTTGTTTTTAGGACTTTGCGTTGTGC
>NW_012026898.1:63356-65234 GCF_000956235.1 Wasmannia auropunctata | reverse complement strand
CACACACACACACACACACACACACACACACATCCGATTGTCAGGACTTTTCTATTCAGTTTAGCTCTACTTATCCAGGTGAGGTACTGAGTGGTGTTATACTTAATGTCAGACCCCCCCCCCGTATATAAAATGTTTATACTGTCGAACTTTGTATTCTTATCGAGGCTTTGTAGTTTGTACGAGTTTATAATTTTCCGATTATAATGGCTTTTAGAGGAAAAAAATTAATATTTAACAGTGAATTATTTATTGCATACATATGATAAATGTAACCATAAAATAAAATACCAGGCTATTACTCACGGTTACACATAGCTACAACTTCGAATTATAGAGGTATAAGCGACAATGGAAGTTTGATTTATAGAGATAAACTTCGACTTGTAGAGGTCTGGCTACTTTAAATTCGAGTTCCAGAGATAAATATATATATATATCTAAATGCCTGACAAATAATTCGAGTTAAAGTAGATTTTATTTCGATTTATAAAGGTTTTCTGCAGCGAAAGGGGATAAACAAAATTTTCGTCTTATAGAGGTTTTCGAGTTGTACAGGTTCGAGTTATCGAGGTTCCACTGTCTATATATACATATATATACATATATATATATATATAAACGAAGCGAGGCAAAAATGTTTTCACATACCTTGATTTCATGATAGCGCTCCTCCAGGTAATAAGCGACGCTCTTCGCTTCTTTGTATTTTTCCGCAAGGTCCACATATTTGTCATAATGTCGCTTAAACAGGACGTATCTGTAGAAACCAAACGAATCGATAAATAGCAAAAAATATAATAAATGAATATTAATAAAAGATTTATAAAAAGATCTATTGTGAACTTTTATTGAATCATATTTAACGTACGCTGATACGCGTCTCTCGTCATATACATCGTCACTGTGCATCGCAATATTAGCCATCTGTGATAGATTCACGATTTATTTCTAGTAATTATTACCCAATGGAAGAAACGAAACCGGATGTGCACGCGAAGCCGCACGCACTTTTATTCCACTTCGGAGGGCCTTAGGCCTTTGGGTTTCACGTTTCGCGTTCGAAATCGATTTCACCGCGCGTCGAGAGGTTTCCTCTCCGCTTCTCGCTCACTCGCTCACTCACGTTCGCCAACGAACTGGTCCCCGCGAACTTTCGCTTTTACGCGGCCAGTAACGTCAGGCCGATTTGGACTGATTCGTATGCTTCGCAAGTTGCGAATCATAACCAGCTAGTTAGCAGTGTTCCGATCGTTGGCGCGTATATGTACATTTCTTCCAGCAGCAGATGAGTAGGACTGAACTAACTGGCCTTTACGATGCTCATCTCGAGCTTTGACGAGTTACGAAACACGAAAGTCATTTGATTGTGAGTCCGGAAATACGAATCTCGCGTCAAGGCTGTGGCACGCAATCGATAGTCAATGACATAATCATTAGAAGTTATTATGTTCCAGACGCATCTTTTTTCTGCAGTCTGACATGTAGAAAATAAAATGAAAATAAAATTCGAACTCGCTCGAATATTTCAATTCATCGTATTGTTAACGTATATTGTTGCCGTATATTGTTAACGTATTGGTAACGTATATTGTTGTTACCGTAATTTTTTTGCGTAATTTACCATATAATTTTTCCGATAATATTACGCACACTTTTTCAGAATTCAGAGAAACTTCCAAAAAAGATTTTCATACTTGGAAATTTAAAAATTTGTGAAATTTTGACATATGATTACAGAAAATGTCCTGATATACATATAACAAGCTATTTATTTGCTGTATGAATCACTCTGAAGAGATAAAATCAATCTTTGAAAATTAATCTAGTTTTTGTTTTATTAGACATCACAGACGCGTGATTCGCGCGCGCTATTTA
>NW_012026898.1:60436-61256 GCF_000956235.1 Wasmannia auropunctata | reverse complement strand
AAATAACACAATTTATAAGTAAATAAAACATAAAATAACATAAAAATAATGTGTTTTAAAACATAAATTCTAACAAATGAATAAAATACGTGTTAATTTAACATACCATAAATGTTAATTTTATTGAAAAAATATGCTTCTACAGTTTGCTTGCAAATTGTGTCAGTATTAATTTTTTAATATAACATTTATGTTTTAACATATTTCGTACTTTCCAATATATTCATCTTACGTTAAATTAACACAAAAATTTAAGTGAATCGTTTGAGATATGTGAAATGTGTTAAATATAACACAAATTTTCCAACAGTGTAATGCTGTGTAATGAAATAGTATAAAACAAGCGATATTGCTACTTCACGTGACAATGATAAGGACAAGAAAGTGAATTACAATGTAGGGGAGACCGGAGCTGGTTGATACATTTTTTAAATGAATTTTTTACATGTAACTAATAAATGAAATAAATACCGCAAAGATATTTTTCAATAGCCACATGCTTCAACAACATAAAAATTATTTTTATAATTTAATAATATAACTAATTTGGTTGTATTAATGGAAAATGTAAAGTGATACAATTTGTAACAACCGGCCCCATATGCGGGGTCAATTGTTACAGTTACTGAATCAGTTACAGTTACGGAATCAGTCGTTACACATTCAGATTTCAAAATATAACGCGTTTAATTGAAGGAAATAAAAAAAATTGTGCATAACATAACTTTATTTATAATTTTCAAATAAAATATACACATTAATTTAACATTAATGATATAAACATAAATGTTCAATAGTCTTTCTCTTACATAAATCACAG
>NW_012026898.1:59241-59814 GCF_000956235.1 Wasmannia auropunctata | reverse complement strand
AGGGTTTTATCCCTTACGAAAAAAACCCTCATTTTTTGGTGTTAACACTCAAATTTGGGCGTTTACCATCAAAATTGAGTGTCCGCCGTCAATATTGAGTGTATATTGAGTGTTGATCGTCAAAATTGGGCGTCGGTTAAGCGTTGAGCATCAATGTTGAGTGTCAGTTGGGTGTGACCATCAATATTTGATGTTGCCTTGGTCGGTTAAGCGTCGAGCATCAATGTTGAGTGTCAGTTGGGTGTGACCATCAATATTCGGTGTTGCCTTGGTGTAGATATTCAATATTGGGTGTCAATTAAGCGTTGAACATCAATATTGGGTGTCAGTTGGGTGTGAGTTTTGACCATCAATATTCAGTGTTGCCTTGGTGTATACACTGAATATTGAATGTGAATTAAGCATTGAGCATCAATGTTGAGAGTGATCGTCAATATTTATTATATATCCAGACAGCACAAAACTCTAAAAGATGACGAAAAGATATCTTTTTCAAGTTGTCTTATCGGCAAAGCGAAAGATATCTAATAGATGACGAAAAAGAGATCGGAAGAGCACACGTCTGAACTCCAG
>NW_012026898.1:48903-59221 GCF_000956235.1 Wasmannia auropunctata | reverse complement strand
ACGTGTGCTCTTCCGATCTCTTTTGGCTATCAAAAACTGAAATTATTTTTTATGTCTGAAAATATGCTATTTAGTCCAAAATATCTTATTGCAGCATGACTGCAATATTTTTGCGGAAACACTATATTTTTTATAAAATATTATCGTTTGTCATTTTGCACCAATTTTGAATGTATCAACGTGCCCCATGTATCAACCAGCCCCGGTCTTTCCTATATTTTGCTAGCGAAGTTATGCGATATTTTACCATTTCAACATTAAATATCTTTTCAGAATGGTCGTTGACCTATTACTTTTTTGTGACTATTCAAATCGTAATTTTTTTAATTATTATAATCTCATTTTTCAGAAAAGTCTTAAATGTGTAAATCATATTTGTGTGCAATTAATCAAAGAAGTGTCTCCGAGCCCAACCTGTCACTAAATTATACGAAAAGTTACATTTTTAACATTTTTTCTCTCTCTTATTTCATTGATAACCTACCCTAGAATTTTGCACACGTCAAGTTCGGCACTTTAACTTTATTATAAAAAAATTAGATATTTCTTAAATAATTCGATTTACTAAAGAACATCACGTTAAACATTTCTTTTCTATCATTTCTTAAATGAAACAGAGAGAAAACAAAAAGGAATAGATGCTAGGACAGCCAACCATTCGGCAAAGCTGTTGTAGCGTTTATTCTATTTATTCTCTATCTCGCTCATCAAAAAGAAGCGTTTAGCTTGCGAGTAAAATGTTAAATAGGCTTATATATATAAAATTTATAAAAGTCATTCAATATTTAAAATCATTGTTCTTAAAAAAAAACTTCGTATAAAAATAGATTTTATTTTATATTATTTAATGTTTATTTCTTATAAAAATTATCGGGTTTATCTCTTTCGGGTTTTATAAATACTAGATTATAAGAAAATATTAAAATTCCATTATATTAATTTCGTTTACGAAATTTTTAAATCAATTTTAGATACAATAATATGGATCAACGTGCACGCACGTATACATGGGATATTTAATTTCTCTCGCATTATTTTTTAAACACAGATTCTCTTTGAAATCAATGTTTTCTTTGTATTTGTGTATCGTATTTGTAACTTCTAAAGCCCTAATAAAAAGGAAAGATATATAAATTGTGAAATCAAAGGGAAAAACTACCATGTTTATATTTTTTTCTCATCATTGGAGCATCATATTTAAATTATCTTTCTTTTACTTTTTAAATATAATTATATTTTGACCAATATTTTTTTCTACACATTTTTTCTAAATATTAATTATAATTTTAAAAAGTGAAATTTTTTGTATCTTTAATTACACAATTGAAAAAAAAATTGTTTTAAATTTAATGCATTTTATATATCCCAAACAATTCGGTTCATCCAAATTTTTTATTAATTTAATATAAGATGAATATGTTATAAAATAAGATTAATATTATATGAAAAACTTACACAAAAAATTTAATATTTTGACACAATTTGAAACCAAATTATGAAAGTATTTCTTCAGTAAAATTAATATTTATAACATGTTAAATTAACACGTATATTTTATTTATTTTATTCGCTTTAGAATATATTTATTTTAAAACTACATAATTTTTATGATTTATTCATGTATCCATAAATTGTATTATTTTAACACAAATAAATATTGAAAATCAGTTTAACACAAAATATTCAAATAACACAATTACATTAAATCAAGTGTTAAATTAACACTCAATATCTTACAAATTCAGCACCGAGATTTTAACAAGGACGGGTTTTAACACAAATACAAAAAGTTTTTTTACTCCGTACTTTTAATTTTTAATAAAAAATTTTTTAAAACCAATTGCAATCGAGCAAATCTCTTATAGACCATTCATTTGTGCAGAATTAAAACAAATTATAAAAATCGTTCAATGTTATTTCCAAGAAAAAAATAGATAAATGTAAAAGAATATGTTTCTATAAGAGAATACTCCAAAGATTTTTATGTTATATGGAATCACAATCTCACGTTTTTTGCAACGTGAATTATTTCTTGTGTTTTTTCTTTATCTAATTAAAATCAAATCAACAAGTGAGGATTTGACGTTAATTATTGAGATATATGGAAGGCCACAGAAAGTTATTTCGAAAAAAAATTAAGTCTGAAATAATGCTTTATTTCAATTGTGTTTCTTATGATACTAAATTGATTTTTATTAATAGTTTTATTATGATGATTATTGGGATTTTATCATCCAATAATGGGTGATTTTTATCATAAATTATTGTTTTATTGTTTTTATTAATATTATATAGTTAGTTGTATAAAATTTCTAGTTTATGTGTATAAGATATATATACAGTTTTTGTTTTTTTATTTTTCATTTTTACAGGAAATTCTCTTTTTTGTAGATGCTATTATAAAATTGGAAAGAATACTAGAAGCATATAAAAAATAAATTTAATAATAAAAATTTAATAATAATTGTGTATTTAAGAAATTTTTTAGTTATTCTAACGATTTAAACCGCAACATTATCGTAATATTTAATATTTTAGGCGTTTATATATACATATATATACATATATATATATATATATATGTATATATATATATATATATATATATTATCATATATAAACAAAAATCATTTTATCTTAAAATATGCAGGTAACATTTTACTTAAAAAAAATTAAAACATTGATATTTTAATTATTTTTCTAAGTAGTCTCCCCTTTAAATAAATTATTCCACTGACCTGTATAGATCGTTCTCGGTGACGATATCGCGAATAGAGTCCTCCGGATCGACAGGGACTCCCACTGTTCTAGATGACGACGAAAGAATGCGCCGCGACGGCCCTGCGACGCCGACGCTGCCGATAACCTCATCGTAGATGCTTGAGTCTCGGAGAGCACTGGCCGCAATTAAATCGTCCTCGGACGCCGTGGTCGGTAGATCGACGCATGGACTGGGAGATCTGGAAATCGCACCCAATAGATCCTCACTTCGAGAATGGCGCATCTCCCTGACACCGTATCTATCAGTCCTGCGTTCCATTTATCGTTTCTAGCAGAAGGTGTGGCCTCAAGAAAATGCCACACTCGGTGGCGATACTCCCATCCGGACAATCCCACTGTGTCGATCGATCTGTTCCGATTCTTTCCGTTATACGGACGCTTTACTTCCAATCAGCTGATTCGTTGCGTGAGAACACCGTCAGAACGCAGTCTCCTAATTCGTCAAATTTTATGTATTGACTACTCTCTTTGATATTGATTACTTCTTTAAGTATTTAAATAACTGAAGTACATTTTGATATTGAATATTTTTATCATTTCCGTGATTGTCGATTCTTTACTGAAAGCGTTCCTACAAAGCCAAGCCTTGTGCCAAAGGAATAGGCGATATCTGTTATTCGCCTGAATGTGTGAAATTTCAATCGAAATTATTGAGATTTCTCATGCACGATTCTTCTTCAGTTCCTGCTGACCTCGATATTTTCCTTTTCTGTCGCCTTCTTTACACACACACACACACACACACACACAAATTTATATGTATATATATATATATATATATATATATACAGAATTTCCTCCGATGCAAGCACTTCCTCGTTTCACATCAAGCTAATTTTATAGAGTTTCACTCTGGAGAAAATTCTTTTGAAGAAGATTTATATTAAAATAGCTGCAGGCGCAATTCACAATAAAAATCTTCACGAATTCTCTCGTGAAACCGAACTCCCTTGCTTTGCATTAATTCAAGATATTTTTCTACGTATGCGGTGTCGCAAACGTTTACGTTAGTAATTTAACGTAGTTCAACGGGCAGTGACGGGTTTCATAATTCTTCGTCTCTTTGCTCGCTGGGATGTGTCGTGCTCACACACGAACGCGTTAGTAGCACTGGCCACGCTCTTTCGTAATTGTACTAGGTAAAATCGTGAAAATCAACAGGATCGCTTCTTCTATCCGCTTCGCTCTCTTACCTCCTTCGCGGAGATAACGGACCTCCGGAATCAGGATTCTCCGTTACGTCCGTCGACGCGTTAAAACGTTTTCCTTCTTGAAAAGAGCGGACTTGATATAGCCTGACGAATGCGAAAACGCTCCTCGATGGAAGGAATAAACAATAATTTCGAATCAAAGTTCCTATAGATTTTTTTCTCGAACACAAATTAAAACTCTGCAGTTCGGTAGTAACAGCAATGTATGATATATTACTGTTAAATTAAAAATTTTCTAATCTTCTTTCAAATTGATCTTCTTTCGGAATAATACGTAAAGGACGGCACAAGAATACGCGAATGTTTTTATTATATATTTCAGCATTAGTTCCTAATACTCCAAAGTTTTGGTTACCTTCTATATTTTCAGGAACAATATGTAAAGGAACATCAAAGAACATCATTTCCCTCGAGTGTAAGAGCTTAGAAAGCCGTCGACATAACGCGAGTTTCACGAGCAGCATCCGCAGAGCGACTCCTATGTGTCTCCAAACACGTCACGCGTCCAGTCTAGGCACACGCTAGCACGTGTCACATCCACCTCGTCATTCAGTGAGCACTCATCCCAAGGACGTGGCACCTGAACGTTCCCGAGGTCGATCGCACGCGATCGATGCGCGTACGATGATCCTCGGTCCTCGACACCGTCGTCAGGCGGCCATTTTCGTCGGGCACCACGGTCGCGCGATTTAAGCTGGGCTTCGTTCGGAATCCACCGAAACGAAACAGTGAATTCTACCTACGGACCATGCGCGACCAATAATCCACTACGCTCCGATACGCGTCCCCATCGACCGGCCGCACCACTCTGCTCCGTTCAGTTCCGTCATGCGTCGCGAACGTTAACCGCCGATCGGACGGACGACTACCGCCGGTCTGTTGGATGGATCCTTTTTTCGCGCTCTCGCCTCTCGCTACCTTTCCCCCCGGCGAAGCGAGGAGCGTCCATAAGCCGCCAGTTCTTTCTCGTCGAAAAGGAGATCGGAGAGGGAAGGAGCATATATTATACTAACTCATACATATACCATTTCGTTCCGCTTATAGGTAGGGCTTGTCTTCTAGAGGTTGTGATCCATATGGCTAGGTGATATCAGCTTACTCCGGATGACGATAAATGCATCGTCGAGGTTTTTTATATGTATGTATGGCGTGTGTGTATTTTGTGTGTACACACATATCATATATACATATATGTATACATATACTATATAGAAATAGTTTCAATAGCGCCCACTAATTAGCGTTATTCCTTGTAACAAATTTAGTCGAAAAGTCCTAAATCATTTTTTCTACAATGCTCAATGAATAATTAATGCAATAATGAAGACTTTATTGTAGAAAAAAATGGTTTATAATTTTTCGATTCAATTTCAATTTTTTACAAGGAATAACACTATAATATATAACCAATATAATTGGGCGCTATTTAAGATACACTCTGTGTACAAGAGTACCAACAAATAAAGATAATTTTAAAAAATTCTGATTAATTCTGATGATTCTTTTTTTTAATACCATTCAAAATTCTAGTTTGATTTTTCATAAGTAATCAACATTTCATAAGACAAATCAATTTGGATTTAATTCAACGGATTAATCATTATTGTGTAAAAAGTTAGATTATTATTTAAAGATTATTTCCCGTGAAATACACAGCTTAATATTCTTTTGCCATTTACAAATGTTTTTTATGGTCCATTAAAAGTTTCTTAACGTACACATTAGTTCCTTCTTGATTTTTTTTTCAAATATTTTGATAAAGAACTATTGCAATATGTATGTAACACACAATAAATACATGTCAATATTTTCATGGGGCAAAATCTTCTGTTCTGTCTTTAATAATATGCAATAATTTATATACATTTTGTTTTTATGCTTTTAAACCATGCGTCGGTTATTATAATATTCAAAACGTGATCTTGTATCAATGCTAGAAATGTAATCCTTTTTTTCAATTTTCATGTCTTTAAAAGACGTAACATTGTATTTATATCGTATCTATATTTCAATCTTTCTCTTTTAAAATTTATTTTTAAACATTTCTGTAGAATCGGAAATAAACTTGGATATTTTATTTATTAATCACTTTCTAAGCATTCACTTTTATCACTAAATCATCCAAATCGTCATGGCCTTGACCTTATTTTCTCGATTATCTTTGGAAAAGCAATTATATTTTTTGGAACAATCGGAGAAGTTAAATCTATTTAATCGCAATTGAACTTCTTATCAAATGGCATGACAGCTGTTTGTTTGAACAATTCAGTCAAACACGATAATAATGTTGATCATGATGGGCTCAGAACAGATATAACATTATGTGATTTTAACTTATACATAATAGATTGATGCAAACTTTAGTAAAAAATTTTCTTAAAATTCTTAAAAATAATTTTTCAAAACTTACATAAACTTTATAACTTTCTAGAAAATTTTTTAGACTTTATATACGACTTAACATTTTTTTAGAAATGTTGAGAAGATCTACATCTTTTCTAGAATTATATTCCTATATGAAAATATTCTGAACTTTTTCATTTTTAATATTTCATTCATAATTTCCAATAACTTTTTTGAAATCTAAAAGAAATTGAAAATATTTTTTTAGAAATTTAAAACTTCCTTCACAAATTTCCAAAAATAAATTTAAAATATGAGAAATTCTTAAAAATATGACGAGATATGAGAATTTTTTCATTAAAGAACTAAATATATCTTATTAAATTGTAATTATACACTGCATGTATAATATTCTTTTATGTGGCACAAGTGCTAAAATTTATAAAAATTTATTTTATTTGAGCAAATCATAGAAGCTTTTGAAACTTCTAAATACAATTAATATTAAATTACCTTTAACAAGCAATTTTGTAACAAGATGTGTACTGAAGTAAATATTGTTCTTTCCTTTCTGCAAAAGTATCAAACAAGAGATTTTGCAGTAGGTATAATTTTTATTTTGTTCAAATATCTTGATCATTAAGATTTCTTAGTATTGAATATTTTGACGATTTAAATTATCGCAAAAAAAAAAAGATTTGTAATCAATAATTGACTAGATACAGTTAAAAGTCCCTTCGGCATTCGACACTCAATTTTTTCGATTATTAGTGTAATACTCAAAAGCCTAGTTAATAATTGAAAAGCCAAGTAATAATTGAAAAGCAAAGACATATTACTGATTGTTTCAATCTGATATAAAATATGATATTTAAATCAGATCTATCCAAGCTTTTAGCTCATGAATAAAAGATTTTTCTTTCTCCATTATTTTTTATTGAAGAAGACAGAAAAACAAAAATAAAGAACAAACAATGTAATTTAGTTAATTAATTCTCATACATAAATCACTATGCAAAATATACATATGTCCATATGCTACATTAATATAACTGATCATTGCCCTAATAGTAAGCGAGTAGAAATAAAAAGCCCTTTTATTGGATAGCCTGAATGATTGAATTACAATTCAATATTAATTTCATGATTTATTCATGATAATAATTATAATAATTATAAAATAATGACTATTTTTAAAATAAATTAACTTGTAATACAGCATTAAATTAATGATTTATCTTTAATTAATATAAATAATTAACTTATTGTACAATTAAATATTAAATTTAATTTATCCTTCTTTATTTTTGTAATGTTTTAAAGAAGTATATTTAAAGAAGTTATAAGAAAATGGCAATAAAATCTTAAAAAACTTAATATAACTTTGATAAAAATTTTTTACTTATCATAATGTTTGTTCCTTTGAAACAAACAATTCTTACCTTTGCTTTTTTGTATCATTAAAAACAACAGAGATATTCTAAATTCTAAATGATGATAACGAGCTACAGCAAACGTCTTATATGTATATGCCGACGGTACTACAACTTTTAAGCTTTATAATACAAGATCTACTTAATCAAAAAATATTTTATCTATGTGTTTTGAAAAGCTGTCGAAATAAGCTACAAAAATATGCAATAAAAAATGGGAGTTTCATTTAAAAAATTTGAACCTGACCTTTTCTTGACTTTGACAGCGCCATCCAAGGTCAAACCAATGGTACCATTTTATGTACCCCTTGAAGTCAAACAACTTTTATATAAAACTATTTCTTGTGTCTCTCTTAGTTTCTGAGATATCCGCCTGAGGCGATTAAAATGCTCTACCCTATATATAGATCCAGGTCACCCGGAGGAGCCGGCATCTACGTATTTCTTATGAAAAACTGAGTCGAAAATATTAATAGCAAAATGTTGAAATGTCAATAGTTTGTGAATGATGAGCTGTTGAAACTGTTCAACTACATGACATTAAGAGCGCGCCGTTGAGCGATCGGTCGGCGCGCGACGGACACCACTAAACTACACGGTGCCGAATACCACAAAGGTTCGGTGAAATCTTTATTAACATCTATTGCTCTTATTCTTAAATTGAATCCAATTTAATTGATGTGAAGTCGCAAATTCAACATCATTTTAAAAGACCGCACCTGATCGGCCGGCGCGCTCTTAATGCCTGTGGTTGGACTTAAGGCGATTCTAAACTAAAGTCAAACTCCAAAAACGTTGCTGTTTTACCGATGATTTGTATATATGCATGCGATATTATTGTAGTAATATGTAGTAATGTGTTCATGTTTACTACCCTATCAATATTGCACGCACACATCGTCACAAATTTTCAAGCATAAACATCTTTTTTATTAAGCAGCCAAACCTAATTTTATCAACTCAACATTGTTTACACATGTAATTCGCAGTTCAGGCTGGTATCATTTTGTATCAACAAATTGTCAAATTTTTTTAGGAAGCAAATATTGATACACGTCGACAGCTCTACACAAACTTTTTTTCGTTCTCAACAAAAACTCTACCAGCCTGAGCTACATTGATGCCTATACTTTAATCGTGGAGAAGGATTTTTTAATATGTTATCTTTAATTATGTTTATTTTATGCTGGAAAATAATCACGTTTGGTCGATAAAACAGATGACTTAAGAATCGCCTTAATCTTAAATTATTATTAATGCGCACGCGCTTTTCTTATTAATAATGACGATGTTCAATTAGGGATGTTTTGATAAAGCTAATCAGCAATTCATGTATACATATTAATAGTATTTAACCTATCATTAACAACTGCATGTTATAATGGAAAAAATATCGAGATGTCATATCCTGTGATAAGTAATTTATTCATCAGTTATCGTATGCGTAGTGTACTGCCAAAGGACACAAGTAAAATATTTACAATTGTTGCAGAATGTTAAATACAGAGAAAGATGTCTTCAGAATCTGTAAAGTACAATAAAAGTTTAGTAGAGATTAAGTCCTTTGTAAAAAATATCTAAGAAATTTTTATGTTCGAATTGCAATACCAAAATAGTTGAAATAACTGATCCGCAATTTTTTATAAAAATTACACAAATATATAACGCATTTTTTAAAACTTTCCGTAACTTTTGTTACAATATGAATCTATGCAACAATTCGATGTCTCTGGACGTCCGAAATGTGTCCTAAAAGGTCCTGTTTATGTCGTCTTATATCGGATATATCGAATGTCGCTATATCGTCTGAAATACATCTCAAGTATGTCGTTTAGACGTCCTATAATATTAAGATTATTTATGTATAATATTAGAAATATCCAGTATACACCGTCCAATATTTCTTAAATTCGTTATGTCAATTTGTTAATTTTGTAAATTTGTAAATTTTAATTTTATTAAATACTATTTATAAACTTATTTTACATATTTAACAAATTTTAAAATATATATAATAGTGAAATATCAATTCAATTTTTTTCTTGTTTTTTAAAACATTTTTCGAAAAACATAATCCATAAATAAAAAGTAATATTATTTGTTATATTCTTATTATATAGTTGTATTTTAAAAATTTTCTAAATAACATATGTATGTATCTACACTTCTCAACAAAATTAAAGCATCACTTACTCTACCCTCCAAAAATAGGCAAAATTCAAAAGTGTAATTTCGTCAAAAATGATCGTATCGAGATGTTCAAAAAAGCATTTTACAGCTTGAAATACTCTACTTTCCAAATCGGTACTTTAGAAAATGATCGTATTGATCTTTCATGGAATTACACGGATAGAAAAAAAGACCCGACGAATCTCAAAATTTTTTACGAACTTTGACAAATTTCATGGCGCGAATTAAAAATCACATGCAAATGCAGTTTACTGCTTTCGAAAGAGTGACTCTTTACCTTTAATTTGCTTTTTTGTTGAGCATTATATGATTTTTTTTTCACCGAGTTATTCAACATTAAAGCAAAAGATCGGAAGAGCA
>NW_012026898.1:46420-47731 GCF_000956235.1 Wasmannia auropunctata | reverse complement strand
GTGTGCTCTTCCGATTTGACATCCTCAGGAGGTCCTATTTTCATCCAGGGATGTCCTAAGGACAACCTAACAAAAAATTTTTATTTTATTTTATAATTAATTACATATTATTATTTGTAGAGTTTAATTTGTTTTGCATTATTCTGTTATTATTAATTACAATTTATACTCAGATTTATAATTTTTGAAAACACATCGAGATATTCGAGATTCAAACCTGAGATCCCTAGAACATTAGACTTGTACGCTAACGCTGAGCTAATAATACTTTGTACAAAGGGGTTATTCTTTCCAGTATATAGATGCCAGAATAAAGTATAAAATATCTCGTAAACTATTGATTTTTTGATAATTCCACTATTTTTATATGCAAAATAATTAGAGGAATTATATTACTAGTTAATTTTCTTTTTGACGAGGTTTTAAAGTAAAATACAATTTTGTATTTCGTTTTCTTATTTTAGCTTATTTTATATAGCAATTTTATATAGCTTATTTAATATTGTCTTCCTTAAAATATTGAGCAATAAAAACATTTTATCTACACAAGTTGTTTTTATAATTTTGTTCTTCAAATATACAGAAAATTTTATTGATGCTGTCTCATTCTGTAACATAGTAATGTAAAATTTTTGGTCATATGTATTTTATATATAAGTATTTATATATATCATGGCTGTATATTCGATAAATTGCTAATTCCAAAAATTTATAATGTCGTTAGTTTGATTACAAATTTTAAATCATCATATTAAAGACACAGAATTTATCAAATTTTTGTACATGTTGTGTATGTAAGGAATCCGGAGTAGACAGGTGCCAATAATCGTAGCCAAGATATTCTTGATATAACAAAAAGTATATATTCTTAATATAGTTAGTCGATAAGAGACACGTGTGTGCGGTTCGGAATGCCGTCTCCTTCTCCCCGAGTGATGTGCTCCAGCTACGGATCGGAGCTCGTTCCCCCACTCTCTATTCCATACGTCTGACAAGGAAACGGACCCAAGTGTCTGCCTCCGATTTCGATGAGCTTTTGATATGTTATTCTCTAGACAAAACCAAAAATTAAGCTACCGCAAATTCGTGCCGCTTCGCGCTTTTAAGGGGTGAAACACCCCTTGGAAAAAAAATCGGTTTTTTTATTTCAATGCAAATATCGTCGAAACTAGGAGATAGAAAAAAATGTTCCGAATAAAAGTTGAATGGCTTTAAGAGTACTTTATAATTATAATTAAAAATAATTTTTTTGTTGCTTAATTTTTGTTTATCCCCCTCAACAAACTTTTTTTAATTTTTGAATTATTTTTT
>NW_012026898.1:42885-45868 GCF_000956235.1 Wasmannia auropunctata | reverse complement strand
TCATGTGTGACAAAGTTGTTTTCCGAAGTATCATTTTCGAGAAATAATTATAAACGCCTCTATACGCACACCATCCGTGCTTGTTTACGCGGCGCGCACGTAGCAATTTTTCACGCAGCACGTTCTGCTCGCATTTTTGTATTTAACAAGGGATAACGATGAAAGCAAATCTATTTCCGCAATATTCTGCGGATGTATAACTACGAATCGTTTATCTCGCGTACGGCTAGACAACGTTTACGAAGCAAAGTTTGAATGTTGTGGGGTCAAGTCAAATCGGTGTAAATAACTTATTGCGGAAACAGTGTGTTTACGTCTAATCACAGAAATATTTTCGTTCGAGTAGTTACCCTGTTAAAAAAAATCGATAGAAAACGATAAGAACTGATATAGGATTTGACAAATATTTTATCGTGTCCTATCGTATCTATCGTTCCACTTTCTCTGTTCCGAAAGAAATTGATATCGTTTCCTATTGTTTTCTATCATTAGCTGATAAAAACAATTTTAATCGTTGAAATATCGATAGAATGTCTACAGTAACTTATCGTTTTGATAAAATTTATTATAAATAATTAAAATATTATTCTAATGAATTGTTCATACACGTTAATTTCTTTATGGTTCACAACTACGATTAAAAATTATATCGGTTTTATCGTTTTCTATCTATTTTTAACCGGATAGAACGCAATAAGCAGTTAAAAATAGATTTAATAAATAGATATTTTTAATAGATATTTTTAATTAGATTTAATAAATAGATATTTTTAACAGGGTAGAACGCAATAAGCAGTTAAAAATAGATAGAAAACGATAAAACCAATATAATTTTTAATCGTAGTTATGAACCATAAAAAATTAACATGTATGAACAATTCATTAGGATAACATTTTAATTATTTATGATCAATTTTATCAAAACGATAAGTTACTGTAGACATTCTATTGATATTTCAACGATTAAAATTGTTTTTATCAGCTAATGATAGAAAACAATAGGAAATGATAACAATTTCTTTTGGAACAGAGAAAGTGGAACGATAGATACGATAGGACACGATAAAATATTTGTCAGATCCAATATTAGTTCTTATTGTTTTTTATCAATTTTTTTTTTAACAAGATAACTACTCGAACAAAAATATTTCTGTGATTAGACGTAAACAGACCGTTTTCGCAGTAGATTTGTTTATATCGATTTAACTTGACACTTATATGCTTCGTAAGCGTTGTTCAGCCGTGCGCGATAAAAACGATTCATAGTTATACATCCGTAGAATATTGCGGAAATAGATTTGTTTTCATCGTTATCTCTTGTTAAATGCAAAAATGCGAACGTGATGCGTGAAGAATTGCTGCGTGCGCGCCGCGTAAACGAGCATGGATGGTGTGCGTATATAGAGGCGTTTATAATTATTTCTCAAAAATAATACTTCAGAAAACAACTTTGTCACACATGGTTGAATTCGTATTAAAATAACCTTTAATTTAGTAAAAAAAAAATTCAAAAAATTTAAAAAAATTTTTGGTGGTAGAGGTAAACAAAAAATTAAGCAACAAAAAAATTATTTTTAATTATAATTATAAAGTACTCTTAAAGCCATTTAACTTTTATTCGGAACATTTTTTTCTATCTCCTAGTTTCGACGATATTCGCATTGAAATAAAAAAACCGATTTTTTTCCAAGGGGTGTTTCACCCCTTAAAAGTGCGAAGCGGCACGAATTTGCGGTAGCTTAATTTTTTATTTTGTCTAGAGAATAACATATCAAAAGCTCATCGAAATCGGAGGGGGACACTTGGGTCCCTTTCCTTGTAAATATCGTGAACGCCCGTCCCGTCATTCAAAGTGTGTCGGATTTGTAGAATCCCCGCGTATTGTGACGTGTCTTACTGTCGTAAAAATATTCGGTTCCATCAATCGCGTGTATCGAATTCCGTGACTTTTCGCGTACCGCGTTTCGTTGTACACCGTGGCCACGCGGGCCACGCGAGACCGCGCGCCTGTCATCGCGAGAATCGTCGTCTATTGCGGGGGTACCGTGTGGGGAATCCGCATTGCACCGGGAAGTCTCACCGAGTGGTAATTACGACCGAGGAGACGTAATCGAGCGAAGGAAAACTATCATACGTCCGCGAGGAGCAAGCTTGGACTCTCGACCTCGTGCCGAAGGCACTATTTGCGTGCCGCGGAGTGATACACGCGAGGCGTGACGCGGCGCCGCCGAAAAGTGCCGCGAGATCCTTCCGAAATTCGCTCGATTTCCGTCGATCTGGGACCCTCTTCCGACACAGCGTCCCAGAGCCTGACCGCGAAGATTCGCGAACCCGCGTATTCATCCTGGCGTGACGTTAATCCTCCAAGAATCGGCGCCGTAATACCCGTCACCTCCGGGCGCCTCGTGCGCTCGCGTGTCGCGAAAATAGTAATTAAGTGTAACGATTCGCCTGCGACGAGAAATATATGTTATCTTTTTTGTCAAGAACTTTGGAGCAATTATTTACCATCCTTGACTCTCTCCTCCGCCTGATACCGATAATTACGAACCGCCCCTCTATCATTCTCGGAGCTGGCTAGCTGGTCTTCCGAGCCGTCGTTGTTCGCACATTCCGGATCTTCCGCGAAAATCCGTTGTAAATTTCGAACCTTCGAGCAATTAGTCGGGGATTAGAGATACCCTTAAACTATTGATCGATCAAACGATCTCGAAGAGAGATGTTCGATCGTAATTATATAAAGGTCTCGTTCGAGACGAGTATAACATGTAGTACCGTCGTCCACGCCCACGTGGCGCCACAGTTTTCAGAGGTAACCAATTTTTCTTCTCCCATCTATTCTGCGCTTCTCCACCTCATATAGTTTAAAGCTTGACATGTTATGAAATAAAAATTACTGCGGGTTGGGAAACGCAAAATTATTTCTGGGTGGGAGTCTCGTCTCGAACGAGACCTTTTATATAATTACGATCGAACATCTCTC
>NW_012026898.1:38059-41577 GCF_000956235.1 Wasmannia auropunctata | reverse complement strand
GCATAGTCCGCTAACTCCCACTCGGTGTCTATGTTCTTTATCCTGGATTCCTGATCCGCGATCACATTGTCTTTCGATTTTATATATGAAGCCGTTATCCAAATATTCCTTGATTCGCACCATCGCCAGATTTCTTTCGTAATCCTGTGCAGATTTGGGTGTTGTACGCCCCCCATTTTATTGATATATGCAATGGCTGTAGTATTATCTATACGCAGAAGAATTTCACAGTTCGTAAGATCTTTAACGAAACTTTTTAAGGCAAAAAAGCTTGCTTTTAGCTCTAATCTGTTGATGTGCCATTTTTGCTCTTCTACTGTCCAAAAACCTCGAGCTTTCTTCCCTTCGCAAAAAGCGCCCCACCCCGTGGTGGACGCGTCTGAAAAGATTTCGTGTTTAAAATTGCCGAATTTAATAGGGCTCGAGGCTTTTGGAATATTCTTTTTCCACCAGTCTATATCCGGCTTTAGACTTTTCGGAATGCGGATTTTTGGCTCAAAATCATTATTATTTCTCAACAAACCTAAATATCTGACACGTTCGAATTCTTTAGTGTACAGACGCCCGTATTCTACCGCCGGGCAACATGCATTAATCGAACCAATGAAACTTGACCATTGCCTGAGAGAAATGTCTTTATCTATCTTAAATTGCTCCAAGAGAGTGAGCATTTTTTGTTTCTTCTCTTCCGGTAATTTTAATGTCATTTTCTTGGAATCATATATGATTCCCAGAAATTCTACTCGCCGTCTAGGTTCTAGAATACTCTTTTTATAATTTATAATAAAGCCTAAGGATTCTAGCAGGCTAACCGAAGCCTTTACATTTTCCGCGCATGCCTGTTTTGACGATCCAATAAGCAACATATCATCCAAATATATGACCGAAGTAAAACCTCTTTTACGCAATTGATTCACCACTGGCTTTAAAATCTTAGTGAAGACATGCGGTGCCACATTAAGACCAAAGGGAAGACATACAAATTCAAAGCACTGACCCTGGAAAATGAATCTTAAGTATTTTGACGAACTCTCATCAACTGGAATTAAGAAATAAGCATTTTCTAAATCCAGATTGGCTAAAAAATCATTTTTTGAGATTAATCTTGTCGCTGTACGGCCATTCTCTAATTTAAAATGTCTGGTTTGAATAAATTCATTGAGCTTTTTTAGATTTAAAATGAATCTAAAGGTTCCATCGGATTTAGGGAGTAAAAAGTACGAGGATATAAACCGCGAATCCTTTAGATTACAAGGCCTAACGGTACCTAGCTTTAAGAGGTTCTTAATTGCTCCCCTGACATCCTCGAGGGATTGAGATCCTTGTAATATGGGCGACTCCGGTACAGAAGATTGAACCGGTTGTGCTTCAAATCTAATAGTGTAGCCTTTGATACAGTTAAGAACGAATCTGCTTTTGGTGATTCCTTCCCAGTTCTCCTGAAACGCCTTTAGTCGCCCCGCTACCTTTCTCACCTCTAACGTCTGTGATGCTGACTGCGATAGCTGGGTCTCGTCGTCTTTGCGCTGGTGTTGTTCCAGTACGAGCTTCTTTGACGGTCCTTGAATTTCAGGGACCTTAGAGGGCCTCCCAATTTTCGAGCCTGTTGTGAGTGGCCTTTTGATCTCATTGGCAGGCTTTTCTTGTTTCCCCAGTTCGATGATTTTAGCGGTTTTTGTTATGAGAGTGAGGAGTGAGATCTTCCACTACCTTCTCTAGAGATTTTGTATGTTTGAGGCGCTTGAATAGTTCGTTGCCGAAAAGATCCGCCGTTATCTCCGACTTCTTCAGTAGCTCTCTATATTTCTCATCGACGCCTGACAGAATGAAGGCTCTTCTCATTGTTGAATGTTGATGGTGTAAGCCCGCCATCAATTTCCCCGCATTTCCCAGAAATTCTAAAAGCATACTCGTGGTCTCATCTTCCTGAAGTTCTAGGAGTAGGGAGATACCCTTAGCCATCGCTATCATCGCTGAGCCTAGTGTATTCTGGGAGGAAACGAAGTGTTTATCCCTAGATTTTGCCGATGTCGACATGTACGCCAGAATTTCTGGATTGAGCTTTGGGGCTTCGACCTATAGCGCCCCCTTTCTAGGGAATTTTCCCATTATTTGTTCGCGCACTTTATTCTCCTCCTCTTCGCGTTTCTTCTCATCGTCCTCTTCTCCCCCGTACAAACCTCTACGCACCCAGTTTCCCCATTCTTCTACTAATACTGGGTGTAGCGTGACGTCAGTTGATGTAGATGGCTCTGCTCTCAGACAAAGCCTCTCTCTCATCTCGTTGCTGAGGCCCGCCGCTTCTACTGCCCTTGTATCCTCCTCCTTCCTGTCTTCCTCGTCCGAGTTCGAGGCTCCGCTCGTCGAGGAGGCATCTGAATCTCGATCCTCTTCTTCCGAGTTTTCCTCCGACAGGGTTTCCGTGTCTCCGGTCGGTGCATCTACGGCACCCAAACTTATATGAGTATAAGTCGACTCGCTTATATGTGCGATCTGTCCTCCCTCGAGTGAAGGCTCATCGCCGCGAGATTTTTCGTGCGATATGTCCTCCCTCTAGTGAAGGCTCATCGCCGAGAGATTTTTTGCGATATGTCCTCCCTCTAGTAAAGGCTCATCGCCATAGCTTACCGTTTTCCTTGTCGTCAACCGTTGATTTCGATCCCGAGGCGGCCATGACAGTCTGCTCTTCCGTCGTTTTCTCTGTTCCCGATTTCCTCAACTTTTTCAGTTTTTTACGCAGATTCCTCATCCGCTCATCCAACGCATCTAATTCCGCCTCCTCTGGTCCTCTTTTTGACATCGTCGCTGCAAAACACTAACACTTTCTCTATCTCTACACTACCTCTGAGATGTGACTCCTTCGAGCACAAAAAACGTTATGAGGTAGGGAAGCGCAGAATAGATGGGAGAAGAAAAATTGGTTACCTCTGAAAACTGTGGCGCCACGTGGGCGTGGAAGACGGTACTACATGTTATACTCGTTGAGAACGAGACCTAAAATATAACTTATAATAGTAATTTTACTTATTTCCTCATAATAAATAATTTTTATTTAATAATTTGCATTTATTTCAGACCGTTATAATGAATTTTTGCCGGAAATTGTACAAGATGAATTGAACGAGTATGTCAAAATAATTATTAATATAACTAATATATTGTTACAATATATTGGCAATACGCTTATGAATTCATTGAGCACTTCCAATCATTTCTTACATGATACACTACTTATAGACACTGCAAAAAATTTCATACGGTAAAATATAGAAAATATTGTATTTAAAATTTTGTTCAAATATTAATTTAATTTGCATAAATTATAAGTTACATTTTTATTTAGTAACAACTAATTTATGTAACGATTTTAGTGTTATTTCATTACATTTAACAGAAAGAAGAATTCTGGATATATGTTGTAATAACAATAATTCATCCAAATTCAACACACGCAGCTGTATTATAGCATCTGCCAGTTATGTATCGGGATGTTGCTGATTTTCTAAATCTTTCTTTAA
>NW_012026898.1:37552-37933 GCF_000956235.1 Wasmannia auropunctata | reverse complement strand
TTCAATATTTTCTAAGGTAAACCAAAATTAACATAAATAAAATCTTTTTCTTAATATTTCTAAGGTAAACCCGAACTTAAAGTAAAATAAAATTTCTTTCTTAATATGTCTACTCATATTTGACATAAAATAATACTGTATTTCTTGTATACTATCTACGCGTAAGTGACCTGACCCGAGGTTCTTTGGTTGAAATCATAATTCTATTCTTTATGCATTAGTGACTTGACAAAGGGTTCTTTGGATGGAATAATAATTCTATTATAATGCTTTGCGAAAACTTGTGAGTTTTCTGACCACCCGGCAGTCTTCTTAATCGTTTCTAAATTCACGCCTTTCTTTAGTGCTGCCGACGTCGCCGCATGTCTCGTGGAATGCGCT
>NW_012026898.1:34090-34535 GCF_000956235.1 Wasmannia auropunctata | reverse complement strand
TTTTTGCTTTAATGTTGAATAACTCGGTGAAAAAAAATTGTACAACGCTCAACAAAAAAGCAAATTAAAGGTAAAGATTCACTCCTTCGAAAGCTGTAAACTGCATTGCATGCGATTTTTAATTAATTGCTCCATGGAACTTGTCAAAGTTCGTAAAAAATTTTGAGATTCGTCGGGTCACTTTTTCTATCCGTGTACCCTTACGAAAAAAAACTCTCAACTTTGAGTGTTCAACACTAAAAAAACGCTCAAATTTGGGTGTTAACACTTAAAAAGGACGCTCAAATTTGGGTGTGATTTCGGATCATCAATTGAAGGTTACACTCAATTGAGGGTTAACGCCTTAAAAAACCATCAAAATAACACCGAAATAAAACCCTGAAATGAAATACACTCAAATAAAAGTACCCAAAGAGCACAAAGTCGTCTAAAAGATGACTAAAAA
>NW_012026898.1:29550-30880 GCF_000956235.1 Wasmannia auropunctata | reverse complement strand
CGCGTGTCTGGCACCCAAACCTCGCCCCGATCCGCGAGGAAATTATCGCTAAACTCTTTTTAACGTGGTATCTCCGATCGAAGCAGAATTCCGCTCGAACCGAAGGTGCGAACTCATGACGTTATTGCCTCGCACTTACGAGTGCGATCGCAACATATATACATATAATGAACATCATATACAGGATATCCCAAAACCCGCGGATTCTTTCCGCTATAGAATATTCTAAGACGAAAATTTTAATACAAAAATGTCGAAACTATTGTGACCGCAGAGCGGGTAAACGTAGAGAGAACGCCGACACGAGGTTGCCAATAAAATACATAGTTTATTCTCACCAGTTTTACAAGCTCCTACTCTGTCGCTCCAGGTTTCACGCACTTAACGTACTCGTCTCGGATGTAACTTGACGCTCTTGTACAATGTGTCACTCTGCGTTACTATTTAGCACTCTGCCTGATCCTCTTCATCGGATTATATATACGATGGAATTGAGGATGAGGCGAGATATCGAAATGTTTTGTCAGCAGTTTTCATATGCAATAATCGTGGCGTGATTATTGCGTATGCCCTGAATTAAAGTTCTAATTTAAAGTAGGGTGCTGATTCAAATATGGGACGCTCCACATTTGAGTTGCTGCGTATGCATTTCGACATCTGATTGTAAGTAGCGACTTACAACACTATAATAGTTTTTCAATTAATAGCAATATGATGAATATTTTTGTAATAGAAATGTTTCAGTTTTAACTGTATTAACATATTCAATTCTTTTCATGTTAAAAATGGTTTATCTATTACAAAAATATTCACCATACGAGGTAAATGAACATAGTTATGAATTCATTTTGACAGTTGACACATATCGTGCATATCATAATATCTCGTAATTGTATTGATATTTTTTTCATATGTTGCAATATTAATTGACTATTTGTACAAATAGGTTTCGTATAAAAGAAAAAATAATTTCTTAGCAAAAATATTATTGCATATTTGTATGATAACTCGGTGTTATTAAGAGAGTCCTCGTAGCACCTCTATCACTTGTTATATCATCGTGCTTAAGCGCGCAAAATGTCAGCTCTGTGATTAGCCAACTTTAATCGCTATTAATTGAAAAACTATTATAGACTCGACATTTTCGTATTAGGATTTTCGTTTTAGAATATTTTAAAGAATCCGAACTTAAAAGGAAATCCGCGGATTTTGGCCCTTACGAAAAAAAACTCTCAACTTTGAGTGTTCAACACTAAAAAAAACGCTCAAATTTGGGTGTTAACACTTAAAAAGGACGCTCAAATTTGGGTGTGATTTCGGATCATCAATT
>NW_012026898.1:25581-26067 GCF_000956235.1 Wasmannia auropunctata | reverse complement strand
TGGATTATTTTGGATATTATATATCCATACGGTTATATTCGGATTTATTTGGATTGACAACGATATGGATTAGAATGTAATGATTTTATATTGGAAATAATTCGCAAAAGTAATACTAAAACCAATTATAATTCGTTCGGAATTAAAACCGATTACTTTTTAATCTGGGCGCGGATTGAACCGATTAAAACCGATTAAAACCGATTAAAACGGATTACGTTTTAATCGGTTTTAATCGAACATTTTCAGCAGGGATGCTGGTCACGCCATTACCACAGTATAACCAGTAGGTCCACTCAGTGAAAAACTGAGTTTTGGCGCAGGTATCGCCGTGCAACTTTTGTTTTGGGTTGGATCCAATGAAATGCAAGACGATACCCAGACAGCACAAAACCCTAATAGAAGACAAAAAGATGTCTTTTTTAAGATGTCTTTTCGGCTAAGCGAAAAGATATCTAAAAGATGACGAAAAGATGTCTTTTTAAA
>NW_012026898.1:23266-25561 GCF_000956235.1 Wasmannia auropunctata | reverse complement strand
AAATTCTCTTTCTCGTAAATAAAAATCCATACAGAATGGGATAAAAGCCACAGCATTATGAGATTTTTCAATCATCTAAAATCAAAGTGAAATAATGATGCCTTAAAGATGAGTTGGGTTCAATGATAAATGTTAATAAATTATTTTGGCAATTTTAGGTATTTTTATGTATAAGTTTATTATTATAAATAAGTTTGTATAAGTTTAATATGTATAAGTTTATTATTATAAATAAGTTTTTGAGAAATTATAGAAAATATCAGAAAAAAATATTTGAAAAATATAGTTGATTGAGAAATCTCTGCGGTGCTATTTAAGAGTGAATTTCTTTGGGTGATACATTATTATATATAAATTAATAATATGTATTGGACACTTTTTGATGGTAAATTGTACACACGGGGACAATAATACCTATACATCTGAAGTTGCATAACTAGAGAGATAAATGAAAAAACCCTGTGTGGGGCGGAAGGCGTGCTTCTCATTGGTCTCTCTAGATACGCATGCAACTTCAAATGTGTAGGCATTATTGTCCCCGTGTGTACGTACTAATGATGTCTATTAGACGTCTTTGGGCGGTACATTATACGTACAAAAGATGTATACTGAATGTCTTTAGAAACATATTCGGTACGTCCTGGTATAACGAACAAGACATCATTTGGACGTCTATAAGACGTCGAATTGTTGCGTGGGGACCTCTTGCACCAATCTCCAGTTAAAGTGATCCTAAAGTCATCTTTTTTATCGACCAAATGTAATTATTTTCCATAACAAAATAAACATAAAGGTAACAGATTTAAAAATCTTTCTCCACGATTAAAGTATAGGCATCATTGTAATTCCAGTTGGTAGAGGTTATGCTGAGAACGAAAAAATTTAAGAAATTTAAAAATATAATATATTAATCTGGCTCATATAATTAAAAATTAAGAAGTATCCAAAGAAGGGCAAGTGAGCCTTGCACGAAATTAGTGCTAAAATTACATATATTTTGCCCGTCTCCTTTGTCTTTCAACTTTCTCCCGTCGGAAAAGGAAAGTACTCTGGATCTTTCCTCGCCATTTTGTGCTTGTCACTCATCTGACTAACATGCCGTTGGACAGCGCGGTTTTTATACATTGACTCAAAGTACTGTACATTTTCGGTGTTATTTGGATTGTAATTGTCGTTAATTGCGTGATCATAGAGAGTTCTCTGTTGTTCCTGCACAGATGTAATATATTTTTCCTTCGATGCGATCCGTTTATTTGTCACCTGAGGATGGGATTACATGACATTACGATTGTCCAACGAACGATCTCACAACGAGCGATAAGCAACCTTCGTGCGAGCGGAAAGAACAAAGCGCTAATGTAAAGTAGAAGAAAAGAAATAATTTTTTTGTATTTTTTACCCACTGAAGATGGCTCAATGCGGAGCCGAAACGTTTGGGTGATAATGATTATTGTTTAAATATATGTAATTTTAGCACTAATTTCGTGCAAGGCTCACTTGCCCTTTATTTGATACTTCTTAATTTTATTACTTTTATTAAAAGTAATAAATACTTAATAAATACTTAATAAAATATTTATAAAATATAAAATACTCGCTTGAAGTTTGCAAATTATAAAAATAAAAAATTTATAAAAAATAATTAATCAATTAAATAATTTAAATTATTAAAAAAATAATCAAATACTTGTATCGGTTAAAGCCTTAGAACTTAGCCGCGATCTGATTGTGATATTTCAACTAATCACATGTTCGCGTTTCCCCAGGTGAAAATTTACAACGCAGTACGCAGTACCGCGCCAGTACCGCCCTAAGGATTTCGGTACTAGCGCTGTACTGCCATATTACTGGATTAACTCTGATTCGGTACTGGCAGTAAACCGAAATGTCACTTGGCTGGGTATTGGCAGTCAGTACTGGGACAGTACTGAAATCGGTACTAGGCCAGTATCAAACGTCTGTATTGGCACTGTGCTGACATTAACTGGCGCAGTACCGCGCTAAGGATTTTGGTACTGGCTCTGTACTGGCATATTACTGGATTAACTATGATTCGGTACTGGCATTAAACCGAAAGGTAACTTGGTTGGGTATTGGCAGTCAGAATAGAAACAGTTTTTAGATTGAAAAATAACTTTTTATTTTAATATATAGTATATATATATTATAAAATATATTATTTTATTAGGTGTTAAACTTAATTCCTGCCGTTTTTTCGTCTCTAAAATCCATTTGTTTCGAAGGGAAGATGAATGAATACCTTAATCAAAGTAATTTCCTCCATTTTCTACTACT
>NW_012026898.1:17947-23216 GCF_000956235.1 Wasmannia auropunctata | reverse complement strand
TCTGACATGTGTTCATGGACCCTCGTTTCACACACATGTCAGACATTAAAAAAACTAGCGGCTCGCCCTCTGTGATTTCTATCCACAGAGAAAAGGAGAATCATAAGTTTGACTGGGACAACGTCCAAATATTGGATAACGAGAAACAGTATCTGTTATATCCGGGATTAAATAATTACGCCAGTAGATTACGGATACACGAAAGATATAATATGTATTTGCTGGAAACGGTTACACAAATACTCAGTACGAAAAGTCCACGATAAACACGTGCTGCGTGCTCCAAGCCACGAAACGGAGTGCGCAGCACGGAGCAATCACGCGGCGCACATGCTTGCACGCTGCTCCGGTTTTCGCCTAGTGCCACCGGAAAACGTGGCGCTCTTATATCCTATTACGCGGCATTATGAATATCTATCATACATAACAGCTCTTCCCCTTTTTTACAAAATTTCTTAATTCTATGGGAAGGTAAAAAAACAAAAATCTCTATATTTACGCTACAACAGTATTAACCCTGACTTAATATTATCATTTCTCTCTCTTTTTTTTTTACGACCGGAAATAAAAAAAAAATATATATAATACACTTCGATAGTTGCTCTGGTTCCTAAAACGAAGATAAGTAATCTCTGTACCGATCTGGTTCTTTTCTATTTCGCTTAGGACGTTCGCTTCGAACCAGTTCGCTCGCATGTGAATTTGTATTTTCCTCCACAGGCAATGGTACCTGTGAGCACGCAACTGCCTCTGACTCTACCTCGGCCGATGCTTGAGCGGTGTTAGTCAAACCCTCGTCATCCGTTGAAGTACTCGGTCTCTCTCCATTAGAATCCAAATCTCTTAAAACTAATTCAGGATTCGCATAATTAAAAATATCTATTTTATTATTTGGTTCACTTTCATTACTATCCTGTTCGCTTGAACGTAATTGATTTACATGTCTTTTCCAAATTTTACCATTTTCTAATTTTATTAAATAATGTAGCTTTCCTAATTTTTGATGTACACTACCGACTCGCCATTTCAATTCTTTATTCAGATACTCACGAGCGACTATTTTATCTCCTATCTCAAAATTTCTTGCTCCATTACACTCCCTTGATTCTTTCTTAATTTCTAGTTCCTTCGGGAAAATTAAATCTAATCGGTTACGCAAATTCCGTCCGAACATAATTTCAGCTGGTGATTGTTTCAATTCCGGAATTGGAGTGATACGGTAATGGAACAAAAACTTCTGAACGCTAGTTTTTACATTCTCTTTCGTTAAGTTAGTTTTACGTAGCCATTGTTTCAACGTCTGTACAAATCTTTCTGCTGCACCATTGGTAGCCGGATGATAAGGAGCCGTACATCTATGGATAATTCCATTTGCTTTAATAAAATTTTGAAACTCTTGGGAAATAAATGTTCTCCCGTTATCCGTTACTAGCATTTTAGGCAGGCCGAATCTAGAGAAAATTTCACGACATTTTTCAATAGTAGTTGTAGCTATAATATTTTTCATTACATAGACTTCGGGCCATTTTGTATGCGCATCTATACAGACTAAAAAATTATGACCTGCAAATGGTCCCGCAAAGTCCATATGAATTCTTTGAAAAGCTTGCTCCGTAGGCTCCCAATGATGCAATGGCGCGGGCTTCGGATTATTTTGCACGCGACTACATTCTTTACAATTTCGAACCGTTTTTTCGATTTCCAAGTCGATACCTTGCCACCACACATAATTTCTCGCTAACCCTTTCATTTTTACAATACCCATATGGCCTAAGTGTAATTCTTTAAGAATTCTATTTCTTAAACTTTCTGGAATTACTACTCTATCTTTTCTTAACAAAATTCCATTATTTAGCGCGAATTCGTGATCTTGCAAACCAAATCTTTTAAGACTTTCGCCTTTTTCTAATGCTTTTACTATCTTTGCAAGATTTAAATCTTTCGAAGTTTCCAATTTGATTTCGCTCGCTTTAGCCGGTAACATGTTTAACGTATCGATTGTGTACACATCAAGCGCATCATAATTTGCCATAAAATTCTCCTTAATTGGTAGTCGCGACAATCCGTCCGCATTGCCATGATTTTCAGTTTTCCTATATTTTATCTCAAAATTAAACCCTTGCAAGAAAACCGCGTAATGTTGCATACGCATCGCACTATATGCTGGTAAACCCTTACCCGGACTCAAAATTTGCGTAATCGGCTTATTATCTGTGAGTAACGTAAAATGCTTACCATATAAGAAGTTATGAAACTTTTTAATACCGAAAATAATGGCATATGCCTCCTTATCAATCTGAGTATATTTTCTTTGTGTTTCATTTAATGTACACGAAGCATATTGTATAACTCGTTCCGTTCCATTCGGATATACATGAGACAAAACTGCTCCGACCCCATATGGACTAGCATCAGTTGCCACCACGATTGGCAAAGTTGGGTTAAACGAAACTAGTATTTTATTACTACAAAATGCTTGTTTGGCCTGCCGCCAAGCGTTCTCACAATCCGAAGTCCATTTGAAACGCGTATTTTTCTTTAATAATTCATTTAATGGTCTTAGAATATTACTCAAATTTTCTATAAATCGCCCATAGTAATTAATCAAACCTATGAACGCTCGGACTTCAGAAACGTTTCCCGGTCTCGGTAACTTTTCTACCGCTTCCATTTTCTTTTGTTCTTTTTTTATACCGTCTTTCCCAATAATATGACCCAAATACGAAATTTGATCTTTTAAAAATATACATTTCTCTAAATTAATTCTAACGTTATATTCCGATAGCCGATTTAAAACCAATTCCAAAATTTCAAAATGTTTTTCTACGTTTGTACTTGCAATTTTAATGTCATCCAGAAAAACCGTAATATCTGGAATATTTTTCAAAATATTTTCAATCGTCCTCTGCCAAATCGCTGGCGCCGACGCCACTCCATACATAAGTCGGTTGCATTGATATAACCCTTTGGACGTATTTAAAGTAAGAATTTCTTTATCTTCATCCCTCAATTCCAATTGCAAATAGGCTTGTCTCAAATCTATTTTTGAAAAAATCGTACAACCAGCCATTTTAGCAAAAAGTTCATCATGGGTCGGTAATGGATGCTCATCAACTATCAAACAAGAATTTATCGTGACACTAAAATCTCCACATATTCTTACCCCGCAATCTTTCTTTAACACTGGCACTATCGGGGTTGCCCATTTCGACGCTTCTACGGGCTTCAATATTCCCGCTTCCACCATTCTATTTAATTCGTTTTCTACTTTATTTCTTAATTGAAAAGGCACTTGTCTACTTCGAAGAAAAACTGGCTGTGAATTTGATTTTAAATTTAACTGGGCTTTTATTTTTTTAATCGGAGAAAAATCTTCACTTGTCACGTTTGCATATTTGTCTAATAAACTGCTTAGACGACTATTCCCAGATTGTTCTACCATATTTAATGACTGAATTTCTTCTAAACTCTTTTTTAATTTATTAAACGTTTGTAGCTGATTCATCCATTCCCTACCCAAAAGTGGCTGTCTATCATATTTTACTACGTACATATTTAAATACTTCCATGCATTTAGATCTCTAATTTTTACTTTTACATATCCAACTGGAACGAACTCTTTTCTACAATACGATCGCAATTTCAACTCAGTTTTAATAATTTCTAGCTTCGGAAACATTTGACTTAGCCAATGCTGACTCACCAAGGTCACCGCCGCTCCGCAATCCACATCAAATTCTATTTTCCTGTTTTCTACTTGGAGAGAGACCGTGTACTTCGACCGATGTTTAGCGTGTTCGCATGCTGTTTCTATAGCGGCAATGTCCTCTACGTAGTTTGTTTGACCTTTCTTTTTGCAGACCTTTTTCAAATGACCATAACCGCCGCATTCCAAGCACTTCATCGACCGAGGAAGAGAACAGACGGGCGCCAAATGATTTCCACCACACCTAAAACATATCGTTTTATTATTTTTAAAACTATTTTTAAATTGTTTCGCATTTCCCGTCTCTTTCGATGTCTTCTTCGCCTCCGGTTTCCCAAACGGCTGCTTCTTGCGCTCCTTTTCGTTCGTCTTCTTCCTATTTTTGCTCCCAGCTCCAACGAAGTCGACTGCCGCCACTGGTTCGTCCTTCAGCTGGTGAACTCCTTGGTCTGCCATCTCCATAGCGTAAGCAATTTTAAGAGCTCTCTCCATCGTCAGATCGACTGATTCCAAAAGTCTGGCTTGGATCCGTGGATTTTTAATTTCAAATACAAATTGGTTCCGCAACTCCGTTTTTAAATAATTGCCGAATTTGCAATGCAACGACAATTTTTGCAGTGCAGCCATGTACTCCTGTGCTGCTTCACCATCTTTTTGCATTCGTTTGCGGAATGTATAAATTTCCGCAATTTCCAACGGCTCTGGGGCGTAGAATTCACTCAATTTATTACACAATTCATCGAACGATTTAGTATAAGGGTCATCCGGATCTAATCGATCACACAAAACTCCGAATGCCTCGACTCCGATGTAATGTAGAAGGTACACAACTTTTTCATCATCCGCCGTTATTTTGAACACCTTGAAAGATCCTTGTAAACGTTGAAGCCAACGTTTCCATGTTTGCTTGGCCGGGTCGAAATTTTCAATCTGAATCACGTTTTGTGCATTAACGAGATTTCCAGATCCGGAGCTTGTCCTCGCCGGATTTTGTGAGCCACCGGAACCACTTGTGGACATCTTACTCAGCTTCTGGACTTAGTTCACTCACTCAACGATGCCGGTCAACGATTTCTATACGTTGCTCGTACCCTCACGTTCCGCCGTTTCCACACTTCAACTCATGTATCACTGGCATCCCATCCTCGTCGCCAGAATTGTTATATCCGGGATTAAATAATTACGCCAGTAGATTACGGATACACGAAAGATATAATATGTATTTGCTGGAAACGGTTACACAAATACTCAGTACGAAAAGTCCACGATAAACACGTGCTGCGTGCTCCAAGCCACGAAACGGAGTGCGCAGCACGGAGCAATCACGCGGCGCACATGCTTGCACGCTGCTCCGGTTTTCGCCTAGTGCCACCGGAAAACGTGGCGCTCTTATATCCTATTACGCGGCATTATGAATATCTATCATACATAACAGTATCAAAAAAGATTAACGTCAGAGATGATCCATATCATTAAGCAAAAGAATGGATTAAATAAGCAAAGTGACACAGAGTTCCTCTCAGATACGTATCTTCCGATCCTTAACAGAATAACCCTTCCCTG
>NW_012026898.1:15513-17520 GCF_000956235.1 Wasmannia auropunctata | reverse complement strand
TTCCTGCACAGATGTAATATATTTTTCCTTCGATGCGATCCGTTTATTTGTCACCTGAGGATGGGATCACATGATATTACGATTGTCCAACGAACGATCTCACAACGAGCGATAAGCGACCTTCGTGCGAGCGGAAAGAACAAAGCGCTAATGTAAAGTAGAAGAAAAGAAATAATTTTTGTATTTTTTACCCACTGAAGATGGCTCAATGCAGAGCCGAAACGTTTGGGTGACAATGATTATTGTTTAAATATATGTAATTTTAGCACTAATTTCGTGCAAGGCTCACTTGCCCTTCTTTGGATACTTCTTAAGAAATTTAAATCTCCTTTACCTTTTCTTAGTCTAATATATGACGTCTAGAGTTGTCAACGTGTGCCAATATTTGCTTCGTACGAAAATTTGGCAGCTTGTTGGCACAAAATAATACCAGTCGGAACTACGAATTACATATGCAAATAATGTTGAGTAAATGACCTCCTTTTGGACACATAACGATTGAACACGGCTCAATTGGACATGCACGATTGGACACGAACGATTGGACATAGCACGATTGGGCACCTCACGATTGGACACCGTACGATTGGACCTGCACGCACGTTTGGACACCGTACGATTGGACACACATTATAAAATTATGTATTATTAAACACTACATTATTGAACACGCATTATTGGACACCATTATTGGACACTGCATTATTGGACTCCGAATTAAGGTCCGTCTATAAGGAAAAGTTTTAGGTCGTAATTGTATTTTGTAAGTGACATATTTTCGGCTAGAACTTCGCAACAGTAGCTGAAAAAGCGTTTACTATGAGCCGTTACCAAAATAGTACCAAAATAAAAATTTTAGAGATTTGATTTTCTTTGAAATATATTGTTAAATACAAAAATGAAAAGACATGTATTTTTTTATACGTGCGGATATTTGCTCTGAAAGAGAAAAATCGTTTTTTCTTTAAGGGGTATTTTCTCTAAACATGAGATTCTGCACGTATAAAAAATACGTGTTCTTAGATTTTTGTATTTAACAACATACTTTAAAAAGAATCAAATTGGTTCCGGACAGTTGTAACAAGTTCCTTGTAAGAAGTAAAATGTTCTTTCTCATAACTTTATTAATAATTTTTATTAACTTTTTCTTTTTTATAATTATTAATTCTTTTAAACAGGTACGATTAAGCTTATTACTTCTTTTGCAAAAAGTATAATATTGTTAAGCCCGCGTCTATATCCACGTTATTCTATGAACGTTTGTGCCGGTCGAACTGTTGGCGAGAAGAGGTTGTTTCCCTGACGATGCGCTGTCGCCTGTCAAACAGTCTTCATATTAGATTTGTCGTCGTGTCGTACGGATGTGCTTTTCTCTGCTGCCGATATTCAAACTGTATTTGTTGTTCTCTTATATTAAAGAGAGTTCCTTTATAAATAAGTGTTCCATTCATTTATTCCTCGACTTCGCGAGTGCGCGAAAGCAAGAGTATAAGAATACGATCCCTGGACGTAACAATATTACAAACGTGTTGGAAGGTGAGAAGTCGGCGCGGTAAGTAGTAATACGGTAAGTAGTAATACGCGGTAATTATCCTAACCACGCGCCTCGCACTAGACAACCGCAGTCCGCGGCGGGTGGGCGTATCTCGCCGCGCGTTCAGATTCGGCGATTTTTTAAAATTAATATCTCGATAACGGTTTTTTAACCATCAATATAAAACGAATCAACGATACATTTAATTTTACAAATGTTTCAGCTCCGTTTGAGCCATGTTCGGTGTAATACAAATCCTGCTGAAAATGTTCGATTAAAACTGATTAAAACGTGATCCATTTAAATCGATTTTAATCGGTTCAATCCGTGCCCAGATTAAAAAGTAATCGGTTTTAATTTCAAATGAATTATAATTAGTTTTAATATTACTTTTGCGGATTATTTCCAATCTAAAATCATTATATTCTAATCCATATTGTTGTCAATTTAAATAAATCTGAATAACCGTATAG
>NW_012026898.1:13733-14377 GCF_000956235.1 Wasmannia auropunctata | reverse complement strand
TTATTGGTTCGATTAATTCTATATTACATTTAGAATAATAAAATATATATGAAATTTTATTATTAGCTGAACTATATAATTAATTTTGACATGATATATTCATATATCAATCAGTAAATTTTGGATCGACCATTTTTGGTTCGACCAAAGGATTTTAATCCTTTTTAATACTGTATTTTCGGTGCAGAAATCCCGATCGATTCGGATAACTTTTTTTATAATCGATTTTAATCGAACATTTTCGGCAGGGAATCCAATTGCGATGAGATAAGAATTGGATTTGTAATTACACTGAAGATGACTCGAACAAAGCCGAAACTTTTTGTAAGATTAAATGTAATGTTTATTCGAATTATATTAATGGTTTAAAAAACCGTTTTTACATATATCTGCGAACTACTTACCATGCCGACTTCTAACAGCCCACTTTCCAATACGTTTGTAATATTATACTCTTTGCAAAAGAAGTGATAAGCTTAACCTGTCTAAAAGAATTAATAATTATACAAAACCCTACCGCGAATTCCCATAGGTATATTCCTATATGGGTCATGTCCCATGGGAAATTGACCCAGGTGCCCTATAGGTAACCTATATGGGACTTATATGGGACCTTTATCTCAAGTAGAAAATAAACTAGAAAT
>NW_012026898.1:0-4091 GCF_000956235.1 Wasmannia auropunctata | reverse complement strand
AAACTTGGTAAAAATTTTTAGATTTGATGCATCTCCATTTGCATCTGTGCAGCTTTGTAAAGAATCAGTAAGTCATTTAATGAATTATGGATTTCAAAAGTAGAGACTTTAAGCTGTGAAATGCTTTTTCGATCGTTATGTTATTGATAATTTTTGACAAAGTTGCTCTATCTTGAATTTTTAGAAATTATCGATATATTAACGCAGTGTCCGGTCAATTAGTTTGGTGACTGTATATATATATATACATATATATAAATGTAAAAATAAAAATTTGTTGCAAAAGAAAATTTGTAATTCGAACAAAAAAAATAGTAATAATAATAAATCACGTGGATTCATACATTTTATCCATTTATTTACCCTAAAATAAATTGTACATAATTTTTTGCCTTTTTTATTACATTCACTGTCTTGAAAATTAATTTTCTAAATTACTGTGTATTAAAAATAAAATTTCTACATTTAGAAATGTAAGAATATTATGACTAATTGCCTTAGATCAAATTATTTATAATATTCTAACATTTCTAAATGTAGAAATTGTATTTTTAATACACAGCAATTCAGAAAATTAATTTTCAAGACAATGAGTAAAATAAATAAGGGAAAATGTATGTACAACTCTTTTTATGGGAAATAAAAGGACAAAATGTATAAATCCGCGTGATTTATTATTACAATTTTTTTGATAAAAATTACAAATTTTAATTTGAAAAAAAGAAATTTGTCGAGACTCAAACCGGTACGCAGCGATCTCGCGAATACCATACATCCGCGCTACCGCCGCGCCAAAGAATCTTTGCAAGAATATGTGTTCGGAACTTATTGATATAGCATTTGTGATTTATTTAAATAAAAAGAATATAAATAGCTAATCTTTACATAAAATCACTTTTAAGCGAAAAAATTAAAAGAGGCAAACATTTCTCTTACTACAGTAATTTTTATTTATTCCTTGTACAATGTGTTCAACCCGCGCGTATTTGTTATGCATAATCATATGCACGCGTGTCACGACAGCATTTAACATTTATATTTCAAAATTGCATTTTAGCTATCTTTTATCTCGCTGCCAGAAATCGCTTGAAATCCTCTTTCTGAATTTCGGCAACGCAGCGAGACAAAAAACGAGACGGGAGAGAGGGGAGCGTGTCCGTGAGACAAAAACTCACCGCTCGAGCTCCGTGTTTGTTAGCTGGTGGTGAGACAAGGACGACCGAGATTGATGTCCGTCCTTGTCTAACTAACCTACTCGCATTCCTGCACATAGCACGGAACACAACCGTGGACATAGCACGGATCACCACCAAAAGATCGTGGACATAACCGACAAAATCGTGGACATTGGCTACGTAGTTCAATGTCCACTTTCCAGAGGCGCTGAAACCAGCTTAATCGTCTATCGCAGCTAAATCGCGGGCATGGTCGCTCTCAGGATCTTCTCTGGTAGAGGTTATGCTAAGAACGAAAAAAATTTACGAAATTTAGATCTCTGTTACCTTTTCTTAGTCCAACATGGCATCTAGAGCTGTCACATGTGCCAATATTTGCTTCGTACAACAATTTGGCAGTTTGTACAAAATGATACCAGCCGGAACTACGAATTATATGTGCAAACAATGTTGAGTTCATTAAATTAGGCTTGGATACCTAATAAAAAAGATGTATGTTCTTGAAAATTTGTTGCGATGTGTGCGTGAGATATCGATATGACAGTAAACATGAACACATCATTACACACTACTACGTCAATATCGCACGCATACATACTCACAAATCGTTGGTAAAACAGCGAATTTTTGGAGTTTGATCTCAGGTTTAGGATCCCCTTAAGATCCATCTATAATGAAGAGTTTTAGATCGTAATTGTATGCTGTAAGTGACATATTTTTGGCTAGAACTCGCAACAGTAGCTGAAAAAGCACTTGTTATAAGTTGTACGCCGTTACCAAAATAGTACCAAAATAGAAATTTTAGAGATTTGATTTTCCTTAAAATATGTTGTTAAATACAAAAATAAAAAGACGTATTTTTTTCGTCTTAAATTTCATGAGACGTCAGAAAAAAGTATTAAAAAGACGTCAATAAGACGTCTTTAAGGCGTCTTATGACCCGATTTATGACGTCTTTGGGATGTCTTATAGACGTCATGTTTCCTGATTTATGACGTCTTTTAGACGTCTTTTGGATATCATTTTTTTTAAATTAACGACGTCTTATTTAAGTCTTATTTAAGTTGTATTTTAAATTTAAGTTTAGACGTGCTGATATATTGTTTTCCACACTTAAGGAAACAATTAAATAAATTAAAGTTTTTATATTTTTATAATTGTGTACATATACATTATATAAATATACATTATACATATATTATACATTCGTTACATATACATTATATATAATATTATTTCTATATATTTTTTTAATTATGTACATATGCATTACCAGATCGGATCGTTGTTCATTACATTGGATATGCTTATGTAATGACGATGCATTGACATAGTAGGACAGCATAGGTTCGGCAGGCAGAACACAGGTTCGAGAATTGTGTATCTTGGAATTAGATGAAAACTACAAAAATGAGTAAATTCACTAAAATATTTTTAATTTCATTGGCCAATATCTAGTAAATTTGATCATGTTTTTAATTTGCACCTCATTTCAAGATACACAATTGACTCCCAAATACGAAATAATACGTCGCGTGCATTTATGTAATGCCGATTTTGGTACAGGTTCAGCAAACAGAACATCCTGTAAATAAATAGATCTTAAGAGCATGCTGAAAAGTCGGAAAAATTTACACGAGGTCGATAAAACAGATTCTTCAATGTCAATGGTATATCTAAATGAACTTCTTACAATCTGATCGTGTCTTATTCAAACACGTGCATTGTCCTTATTTAACTTATTGAAACGCCATCTTTTGTAAAACGGTACTTACTGCTGAACGCAATTTTTGCTGTCTTTACCATTCTGTATTTTAGATAAACGTATGAATTATCGTAAATTACAGTTTAGTGATATCTTTTTTCTACGCTTTCAATCGTAGCTCAAAAGGCTTTGTATTATTCGTTCATGTAATCTATGGTGTGAGACGTAAGCATTTTGTACATATTAGCTACAGAACTTTTACACTAATGAAATGTTTAAGTCGGGATCAGATAGCTGTTTTTAATTTTTTTTCCGATTTTACTAGAAATTCATCCGTCTCACACTACAATTTTATGTCTATTTCAATCTTGTGAAAGGATTTTCAATTCCGTTCAGTCAATTTGGAGAAATTTACTAAACTGTAATGTGTCGGTAATTCCAACCTTTCAGCATCCCCTTAATGCGGCTTTCTTAATCAAAAATAACCTCAAACTTTATAAGTCAAATATTTTTATGAATTAAATAATTAATTTTATGTAACATTCATAAAAGTTATTTAATAAGATATAGGATAACCTGAGTAAAAAGTGCACGGTTAGGTTAGGTTGCGTCCATTCCTACGGTGTCGTTTGGAGAATGACGTACTGGCACAGTATAACGAGTAGGTCCACTTCGTGTCGACACCTTTGATTCTAGATCACATGAGCATCCATGTTAAATCCAAGACCGAATTGAGAAAAGTGCCTCACAAGTAACAAAACAGATAAGTAATAATATGGATTCGATACAGTAAATCAATAAATTCAATGTGTGAATCGAATAAAACGTTTTATTAGTAACAATTATTCGTAGGAGTGATCACTAAAGAAAATTTCTGGTGTAATTGCTTATAAATTGTCTGCACATATGTATGTATATACGTTCCTACCCAGAGAGCACAAAGTCGTCTAAAAAATGACTAAATGGTGACTAAATAGTTATAAAGATATCTTTTAGAAAACGAATATAGTCGACGAAAAGATGACTAAAAGTCGGCAGATGTCGCCCAATTTGTCATCTTTATGGTTTTATCCATATGATAACTTAAAGATGACTTCTGTGGATATCAATTTTTCTAAGAATTTCTTTGACATATCCATATACATAGGCTGCGTTTCGCAAAGCGCATTATGCGCATGATGTATGGTACCTAATTGTGTTCACCAAATGTT
>NW_012026897.1:78432-78888 GCF_000956235.1 Wasmannia auropunctata | reverse complement strand
CGTGTGCTCTTCCAATCTATAATATCTAGCCACTTAATTGCAAAATCTTTAGAGAATGTGCCCATAATTGAATGAAGGTATTATATATGTTCAATTATACATTTCTTAAGTTATGCGTTAAAAATTGAGTTAGTTCTTCGTAGTGGACAAATAAGATGATTTTAAAAAATCGGGAAAAGAATATTTTATTTAAGTATCAAGTACCTATTTCAAAAATTAAAAAAAAATATATGTTGTAGAATAACATCCAACAATTACACAAAAAATTTTCGTAATGGTATTGGATCGATGAGATCGTTAAAAAAATTGGAAAAGAAAATTTTTTTTTTTAAGTATCAAGTACCCATTTCAAAAATTTGAAAAAATTATATGTTATAGAATAGAATCTAATAATTTTACGGTAAAATTTTTGTGGTGGTACAAGACCGATAAAATAAAAAAAATAAATAAAAATAT
>NW_012026897.1:77306-77712 GCF_000956235.1 Wasmannia auropunctata | reverse complement strand
TTCAAGTGGTAGTAATTGTTTTATTCTTCAAAATATTATTACATAACAAAATTGCGTTACCTTACTCAATCAAAGTATTATCACAAAGAATTAAAGAGGTAACAGTACAAAATTAAAAAATTTAATTTTAATAAAATAATTTTTTATGTGTTAAAACACTTGGCGCTGCTAGAGGGAAAAAAGAAAACAATGATAAAAAGAATTCAAAAGTAACCAAATATAATCAGAATGTTACATAAAAAACAAATGTTGGTTTAACGATAATATACAATACAATTAAACTTATATACTAAATAATACTCTTAGTAAAGTTAATAGTACAGCTACTATTTAATACATAATTAAACTTATACATTAAATTTAATACAATAAATCTTAAACCTATTCCGCAAATTGCTTTTGGTTT
>NW_012026897.1:74287-75093 GCF_000956235.1 Wasmannia auropunctata | reverse complement strand
GTGTATAAGAGATATTTTCTAAATTCATCTCTTTACGTTATCTATATGTATGTAAAGTTTTATTAAAATCAGAACTTAACACTTGTTATAAAATTAATTATGCATTCACACATTTCGGTCAAAAATTGTTTTATTTTTTTCCGTGGCTATCGCTTCCACACTATCTTGCGGTAGATAACTTGGTGCATTTTTTTATAATGATTTCCCCAATAGGTCTAATCCACTATCATTTGTTAATACATAAATTATTCGGAATGTCGTCCTTCCTTTTTAATAGTTATTGTGATACAATAATTTAAAATAAAATCTTTACCTTTAATTATTTATGAAATACAATAAAGTAATGTTAAAATATTGTTAATAAAATAATAGTAATACTTAAAATAGTTATCTTAAATTAAAATTTTTTAACTATGTCTAATACAGGGTGACTCAGAATAAGTATATTGTCCTTAAACATACGTATTTCTGACCACATTCTGAGACGATTTTTCTTTTGGCAAAAATTTGTGCGGAGCTTAGTTTTCAAGTTATAAAGAGAAATAGTTAATGAATTACGTGCCGCGTACGGAAGATAGACAGGGGCGGCGCAACTTACTGTCCGACGGCAAGCGGTACGCGAGACCCTCGCGACGATCAGCTGACTATACACGCGCGCATAAACATGCGTTTACATTTTCTCTCTCTCTCTTTTTCACACACGCACGCACGCACGCACGCACGCACGCACAAAACTTTACCTTTTAAAGATTTGTCGACTTCTGTAGCTTCTCGAAAAAGNTAGATAAATTCTCATTTCGATGTGA
>NW_012026897.1:73837-74267 GCF_000956235.1 Wasmannia auropunctata | reverse complement strand
TGTTACGATAATCATGATAATTTGCGAGATCATTTTCATATTTTTTACAAAATATATCTCAATATTTCAATTGCAAATTAATAAATATTAAATATTAAAAATAGATATTATAATACTTATCTGACATAACGTGGAAGAGAACCTCGATGAATTATAACCTTACGTACACCCCAATACTAACCAAACTTATCCAACGTGTCACGACGCAAACTGTCATCGCCGCGAAAGTTCAGAGCGCGACTTCGACTTCGTGCGAGGCTGCAAGATTAGAAATTCTAGCGCCTCTTGTGTCAGAAATTGTAAAAGTACACTTCACCCATTCCGCAACTGGTCGACGATAATGACGTTTCTTAATCTGAAATTCCTACATTTCGGACTTTGCATTGCAATATCTCCGCTCGTAGGACATGTAGAAAAAAACTAAACACAC
>NW_012026897.1:68811-73817 GCF_000956235.1 Wasmannia auropunctata | reverse complement strand
ATTGATCTGTTAATACTGCGTAAGTTTTAATTTATTTTATATAACTTAGCAATCCAACTATCAAGTGGTTTTAATTTTAAGGAAATTTTATTGTAAGTTTAGTATTATATACGCTCCTTCCTTCGTCAATACTGTGTAAATCGTACTTTATTATATATAACTTAGCAATTTTAACTATTAAGAAGTCACATATGTTGTACGGTTTGGGTGCAAGTTTCAATTTATTTTATCAAATTTTATCCATTAGATTTATATTTTAGTTAATTATTAGGTTTATATTATAGTTAATTATTTTATCTTTTGACTCAGTATACTGACGTAGTACAAGACATACACGGTATTGAAATATATTTACAGCAATGACTTATTCTCTTGACATTTTCGATGTTCTGACAAAATTACCAAGAATAAGGGAGCGGATTGATTTTGGAATTCAATTACGTTGACATGAAAATACACGTACTGAAGAGGACTCAATCCAAGAGTCGAAACGTCTACTGATTTAATAAAGGAATATTTACGCCACTCGAACTGCATCGGCTCTTAAAGGCATTCATTCTACTAATTTATTAATATCTTTGTTCTTCTAAAGTGTCCTTAAAATTATATTGCATTTACATATCATCTCTATAATCATGAAATATATCGTTGTTCTTTCCATGTGCTCCCTTAGTTATATTACAGTTACGTATTGGTTTGCTGGGAATATTAACAAGCATCAAGATCCGCTTTGACTTTGTTGACGTTTTCTCATTTTAATTGTAATTTATATTTATAAAATTATTTTTAAATGTAGATATCTATTCAAAAAAAAATTCGAAATTTTTCCTTCAGCTTATGAGCTTATGTAACGCGTGCAATAAAAGTGATATTCTAAAATTAAATATAAATTAAGAGTATTTATTTCCATAATCCATAGTACTATGCAAATTAGTTCAAGAATATCAACGATGATTATTCAGTTTCTTTGTTACCAAAAATTGTTCTTTTTATAAATTCTCATAATACGCATTTATTGATATATGAAAGAACTCTATTATATGTGAAGGCTCCAAGAAGTTTTCAGGAATTCTAAACATGTAACTTTTTAAGAATTTTTTATTGTTTGATTTCTCTCTCCCAAGAAATTACATTAAATATAAAGATCAAAAAGAGGGGGAAAAATACTTAAAAAATATTTTGAGAATTTCCTATGCTATCTAGGTATTTTAAGAAGAAAACTTTTTCCTCTATTTATTTCGGAGAAACAAGGATGTTAAAAAAGTCCGATTTTTGTCCCTCCTGCGGAACCTTAGTTATCCACAAAAAATTGTTGTTTGGGACCCACATGAAATAAGAAAAATAATTTTATATCCCAGAAATGCAGGAAAAGTAGATTTTTTTATGTTTCCTTTGTAAGTCGAATTTTCGTATATCACGCTAAAATTTATCATTAGTCGGATGTATTGTAAAAATTTCTCATAATAATTGATACTAAAGGTTTTAAGGCTCACTGATCACGAATCTGTTATTAAAATGGCAAATTATTGAAATAGTGTTGTAAGGCAAATAAATTTCGATTTCGTTGTAATGTTCGTATTTATTGAAACGATGCTTACAATCACGTTCTACTTTTCACAATGGCTGTTCATTCGCTTATCTGACATATACCTACCAACCGAAAGAGAGTCGCTCGAGCGCCACTTCACGCCCCGAACGTAAGACTAGTTGCTCCTCTGAGCATTGGTGATTAAACATCACGCGCTGTTTTCAAATATTAGGGGTTAGTAAATCAATATTAATCAAGCATGAACATACCGCCCACCAAGATTAGGCAGCTAATCTTTTTCAATCGGTGTATTATTTATAGGTATTTTGGCGATTGATCTCTTAGCAGTTCCAGTAGCGGTACGCATATTAACAACTCGTACCAAATTATCCTTTCCAGCATGAAGCTCAATCACTTATTCGGTTTTTTATTTTAAAGATAGAAAGTTATCTTCTTGTAACAATACAAGATCGTGTATCTTGAGAATCTCTTGTCTTCCATTTAACACGATTTTGGAGATTGACCACATATTCGGCCACCCCGCATTTCCATAAATCTTGAACCATGCTTTGGATCATCTACCATTGATCAAGACGATTTATTTTAACATCTAACAAATCAATCTCTAGAAGACTTATCAATGGTCCACCTATGAGGAAGTGTCCTGAAGTTAAAGGCTCTAGGTTGGATATATGGATCCGATGACAACAATGATAAAGACCTCAAGTTCAAGCAGGATTCGACTTGAACCAATGCTATAGATAGTTTTTCACAGGTGAACAGAGTATTTCCCATTACTCGTTTGAGATAAAATTCATAAATATTTATTCTTGCCTCCCGTAGGCTTCCCAAGTATAGTGAATAAGGAGAAATGAAACTACATTCGATACTCATTTCCCGCAACGTACCTCCAACAATTCCATTGATAGATGTGAGGACGAAGCTATAAAGCTTCTAATTCTCGTTTAGCGCCTACAAAGTTCGTAACATTATCGCTACAAATTTTACGTGACAACTCTCGATGTCCCATGAATCTGCAGATGGGAGTGGCATTCACTTGGACACAGTTTAAATGGACACGTTGCAAATGGACATGTCTTAAATAGACACAGCCTGTTAGACACAGTGCACATGCCCACCGTTCACTTGGACACCGTGCAAATGCTCACCGTTCACTTGGACACCGCGCAAACGTCCACTGTTCACTTGGACACCGCGAAAATGCTCATTGTGCACTTGGACACCACGAAAACGCCCACTGTGCACTTGGACATCGCGCAAATGCCCACTGCTCATTTGGACACCGCGCAAATGCCCGCCGTTCACTTGGACACCGTGCAAGTGCCCACTGCTCACTTGGACACATAGATATGTCTGCTTAGAGTAATCGTTTAAGAAAACGTATTATTTGTTTAAATATATAAAATAAAAAAAAAGAAAATACCGAAAAGTTTAGACAGACCCCTACGCAAGGTAGAAAGTATATTAAATTAAATATCTATTAAATCTTCGCCTTACTAAATAGATGAGTCTACAACATACTAAAAATAATAGATAACGAAAAGATTAGACAGACCCCTACGCAAGGTAGAAAGTATATTAAATTGAATATTTATTAAATCTTCGCCTTACTAAACAAGTAGCATTAAAGCACATATTTTCTGTTTCTACAATAGATATTAGCTAAATAATATGCGGGGGAAAGGGCTCCGTCCCTCTCCCCTGCACTCCTCTCCCCGCCTGCGCCCGTGATGCTTACTGGAGGGGGCTTCGCCCCCCAACCCCCCCCATTAGTATTATTTTTTTTATTAATAATTTTTTTCTATTTTGCATATTTAAACAAATAATATGTTTTTTTTAAACCCTTACTCTAAGCAAACATATCTTCGTGTCCAAGTGAGCAGTGGGCATTTGCGCGGTGTCCAAATGCACAGCGAGCGTTTGCGCGGTGTCCAAGTGGACGGTGGGCATGTGCACCGTGTCTAACAGGCTGTGTCTATTTCAGACTTGTCCATTTGCAACGTGTCCATTTGCAACGTGTCTATTTAAACTGTGTCCAAGTGCACCGTTCCCACGGAGAGCAGCAAAGAATGCTGCAGTCGATAATTCATTTACTACCTCAAGATGAATCGCCCTTATAGCAAAACAAATGAACAGAGCTATGTAGGATTTGTATGTTTTCCTTCTACATCCTTTGTTAATTAGCATGATGATAGGACCTGCGAAATCGACGCGATAGAAAATACTCTGGAAGATTTAATCCTAATACCCAGTAGTGAATCCATAGCCTATGTTAGTCCCATTGGATTGTTTTTAACACACCAAACGCACGAACGGCAAACGTGACGAACTAGGTTTCTTCCATTTAATAGCCAGTATTAGCATGGTATTGACGCCAATAACAATTGTTGACTGGCATGCAATAAAGTGCGATGCTCCCTTTCAATCATTAGACGCGTTATTTTGCATTTTGCAGGCAACAAAATGGAATGGTTTTTTTTTTTTTTTTCAAATTTTCAGGACGCCTTTTGAAGACGGCCGCTCACCTTGAGGATGCCATTTTTGTCCAGAAAGGCGTGCAATTGATGAAGCTGGCTCGATTACTTTAATTGGCCTTTGTCTCTCAAATCGTTCAAGTCTTATTGAAAATGAATGTCTTGCGAGTTTCTTTTAATTATCGCATGTCGGGAGATTCCGTTAATTCTTGTATAGTTAATTCAGTTAATGATCTATCCTTTTTCCTCTTGCGAATTACAGATGAATCTAATACAATAAGCATATAAACGCTCAATCTTCGTTAACGTTGAGCAGTTTTGAGCAATTTTATGGATCACTGGATGCAATGACGACTGAAACAAACTGAAATTGCATATACGAGCACCCTTCTTGATTTCAATTTTAGCACTAGTAAGGGCATCTTTGATTAGCTTGCATTGTGATTCTTCGATGGTTTCTAAACAGTGTAGATCAGATAGCCACTTCGGTCCTTGCCACCATAGGTAGCTGTCCTTAAGTTGTACAGGTGTAGTTTCTCGCGATATTAGATCCACAGGATTCTCATAGCCTTTGATGTGTTTTCAATGAATTGCAGATAAAATATCGATGATCTCGGCTATGCGATGGGACATAATTTCCAACGAATTATATCTCCATGTAATTAATATATAATACAACCCTAGAATCGGACCACGCGTAAACCTTATTTTTATATGAACTGCTCGTCTCACGTTAATCAATTTAGACAACAATAATGCACTGCACAAATAGGGGATCCAAAATGCACGTTTAACATGCGGTTTTATACGTATGGTTACAATAATCGAATTTTTTATCAATTATTTTGAGTGTGCTCTGTGGGAGGATCGTGATAATGGTGATGATACTCAAGTTAAATTGTTACAATACGTTTTTATTATTGCGAATATATAAAACGAGAAAAGAACGTTAGTCTCAATACAACGGAAGAAGAATAATGATT
>NW_012026897.1:67777-68791 GCF_000956235.1 Wasmannia auropunctata | reverse complement strand
AATCTCTTATTAACGAAAAGCCCAACGGACAAACATAAAAAATAAATGAACAACTAAAGTTTTTGTATTATCACCGTACCGTTATATATTTTTAATTAATTCTTTCCTTTGCACAGGATTGTAAGAGTCAGGATTGACGTGTGCATTGCAAACCAAAAATTTCTATATCTACATAAATGAAGTATTCTAAAACGCGCGGGTTCGATTGTACGATCAAAAATATTTTTTTTTATTTTTACAGAAATACATTTAATACTGGAAGAATCAAATAATTATTTATTTTAAATATGAAACAACTGTCGAAATCTCGTCGCGCGGAATAGCTCGTCGGAGGCGGGCGGCGAGAATGGCTCAGGGCGGTGAGGAGAAGAGCAATTAATTCTTAAATGCGGATTTTTAAACGGATATAAAAAACTGGTTTATTCTATAATACACGTATATACATGGTATTTCGATGCGCGCGGGCGGACGATATTTACAGGTAGGAATATGTACAGATGTGCACAGATGTGCTTCAGCACGCGGCCACGTGGTCGCGCGTGACGTCGGTAGGCGCAGGGCTGGCGCGGTAGACGGAGCGTGACGCGTGAGACCGGTGTCTCTTCTGAGCGCGGGGCGCGGGGCTGGGTGTACGTGTCCCGGGCCGGCTTCCGAGAATCGGTTGTTTGTCGCGTGACGAGCGGGATCGCCGTTGAGATTGAACTCAACGGGAAGCGAGAACCCTTTCGTTCCCCTTGGTTCGGCGGTCCCGGTGGTGCGGTTTCGGAGGCGGTCTGCCGAGATAGGCTCGGCTGAGGCCGAGAACGCTCTCGACCCCGTGCGACCGTCCCGAGGAGAGGATGTGGAGCAGGTCTGCCAAGAAGTCTTGGTGGAGGCCAAGAACTTCTCTCGATCCCGGTTTTCCTGGCCTGTCTCCAACGAGGTACGGGTGGTCTTCTGGCGGGACTGGCGGGTAGCGAGTCGAGCGTGAAGACGAAGTGACTCTTTGGGAACAAACCTCCGGTTTTTATACCC
>NW_012026897.1:67115-67757 GCF_000956235.1 Wasmannia auropunctata | reverse complement strand
AATATGTTATAATTCTACATATCTACAATTGCTATCCCATATAGCACAATAATTATATATAATACAAATATCATAGTAATATTATTTTTTTATTACAATATTACAACAGGATATAGCGGGATATAAATATTTATAAAATATTACATAGTAATATTAAAATATTATATAATTTCTCGAGAAATTGTCATCACATAAAATATTAAGTTAATACAATAAAGTTTATCTTATTAAAATGTTACTTCTATTGTTAATATTGTTTCATAACAAATATATTACAGAGATATAATAGTACAGAGTAATAATTCTTCATTATTGTAATAAATATTATTAGTATTCATTATAAAAATTTAATACTAGAAGATAGTGATTAATTACTTATTTTGAGTATTAACCTTCAAATGGTACACTTCTTTCGAGCACCCACTAATAGAACGATGGTGCAAATTTGAATATGACATCTTAAAGTGAAAAAATTATTTAACAATCGAAAATTAATTATAAATGTGTTACCGTTTTGAAAAACGTTATTTTTTCGAAGAAAAGCTGCCATTTTTTGTTATTTCATGAAATGAAGTGAAACTTGCGTGATTCCTTAGTTAAAATGATGTACTATAATAAAAAATTATTGTTGTTGCAGAAATA
>NW_012026897.1:66287-67095 GCF_000956235.1 Wasmannia auropunctata | reverse complement strand
TAATTCATTCAATGACTTACTGATTTTTTACAAAGCTGCAACGGATGCAAATGCAGACGCATCGAATCTAAAAATTTTTTACTCAATTTGCGAAATTTCATAGAGTGAAATAAAAATCGCATACAAATGCGACTTACAGCATTCGAAAGCATGAATCTTTACTTTTAATTTGCACACTGAATCAGCATTGTGCGATTTTTTTTCACCGAGTTACTTAGTATTGAAGTAAAAAGGATCATTTTTGCTTTTGTATTGAATAACTCGGTAAAAAAAATCGCTGAAAAAATGCTGATTGAGTGCGCAAATTAAAAGTAAAGATATACGCTTTTATGTACGCTGTAAACTGCATTTGTGTGCAATTTTTAATTCATATCGAGGAGCCTTGCAAAATTCGTAACAGTGTATCGCATTTTTATTTCCGTAAAAGATCAGCAAAACGTTTTTTAAAGATATAGAAAGTAAAGATTAAATTGTAAAAGCTTTTGAAAAATTGTTTTGTAATATATCATTTTATTAATGATATTACACTCTCCTTTGGAGAGTAGAATAGCTAAAATCTTTCATTTTGTTGTTGCATTAGCATAACCTAAGCCAGCGGCACATTTGACATTTTTACGGAAAATGCGGAAGTTGAAAATTAAAGTAAGGCCTTTAAAATGTATATTAAAAAATAAGCCGCGATTTCTTTTGCCATTTTATTGCATTGTAAAAATTTTTCCATAAAAATGTCAAACGTGCCGGCTTGGGTCGGCTGCTAATGCAACAACAAAATTAAACATCTTCTATTCTACTCTCTACAGGAGTGTTA
>NW_012026897.1:65749-66237 GCF_000956235.1 Wasmannia auropunctata | reverse complement strand
TGAGCGTTGTACGATTTTTTTTCACCGAGTTATTCAACATTAAAGCAAAAATGGTCCTTTTTGCTTCAATGTTGAATAACTCGGTGAAAAAAAATTGTACAACGCTCAACAAAAAAGCAAATTGAAGGTAAAGATTCAATCTTTCGAAAGCAGTAAACTGCATTTGTGTGCGATTTTTAGTTTATGCCATGAAACCTTTTAAATTTAGTACACATTTTTGGAGATTTGACGCATTTTCATTTGGACCTATGTAATTCCATAAAAAATAAATAGGATCCTTTTCTAAAGTGTTGATCTGAAAAGTAGAGATTTCAAGCTGTAAAATGCTTTTTTGAACATCTCGATACGATCATTTTTGACGAAGTTACTCTTTCGAATTTTGCCTATTTTTGAATGGTAGAGTAAGGTGATCTTTATTTTTGGCATATGTATTCTATAATTTTAAACTAGACAAGCTTCAAACGAGTGTAACTTCGTCAAAAATGATC
>NW_012026897.1:64074-65670 GCF_000956235.1 Wasmannia auropunctata | reverse complement strand
ATAAGAGACTGTAACAATATCACGCATTTTGTAGTGTATAACATACCTCGGATTAATGCCTGTTAAGAGAGAATGTTTTACTCGAGGATAATTGCTCCATCGCATATTATCCTATTCTCGTGCTTTTTTACCGGGTTCATAACAAAAATTGTGTAACGAAAAGATATAGATGAAGGAGGCAATGTAGATGGATCTGGCTTTCCATTTTTCTACTAAAACAGTTATAATTATAGTGTAATATATAAAAATTAATATAAAAAATAATTCTTTTAGATAATAATACCTTATCTGTAATATGGATTCGTCTAATAGATGGTTTATCTCTGTTATGAGCCCAATAAAAAAATAGAATAGGATATGCAATAGGGAAATTCTCTTTGAGTGAATTAATTAAGAATTATATACTTCGGATTAATATCTGTTCACAGAGTATCTTTTACTCGAAGAATTGTCCCGTGGCATGTTATCCTATTTTCGTAATTTTTTTACTAAGCTCATGACAGAGATTATGTAATCTCTATCATACGGAAAGATATAAGAAAAGAGACAATGTAGATGGATCTGGCCTTTCATCTTTCTATTAAAATAAATAATCAGTTATAACTATTATGTAATATTATAAATGTCTACTAAAATAAATGATTAGTTTTAACAATATAAATAAATATATAGTTAATTATAGCAATTTATACAATATAAATATAATGCAATAAGAAATGTCTTTTAACATATTTTATCTGTATCTGTAGTCTTCGTCTAACAGATGGTTTACATTTCTATTATGGCAATAAGTAAAAAAATCATAAAAATATAGGATATGCAACGGGGTAATTCTCGAGTAAAAGCTCCTCCGCAAACATTAAACCGAGATATATATACATAAAAAAAGACAGGCGGTAACAATAACCTCACTTGTCACTGAAAAAAATATATGCGTTCAGCAGAGAGAACAGATTAGTGAGTGCTCAGTGATTCTTTAATTTGATTGATTCTTGCTTTTATTTAGATTTTCTGAATTTAAGTGCAAAAACCAATTGTAATAAAAATATCATGAAACACACACTGATCTGTGTCATCACATAAATCGATCGATATATATATGTATACATCGATCGAAGCGTGCGAGGCTGCAAGGTTAGAAATTCTAACGCTCTAGCGCCTCTTGCGTCAGAAATTGTAAAAGTACACTTCTCCCACCCCGCAACTAGGCGACGGCGACGATGATGACGTTTCTTAATCTTAAATTCTCACATTTCGGACTTTGCATTGCAATATCTCCGCTCGTCGGGCATGTAGAAAAAAAATAAGAACATTTTCATTACATAAACCGAACCTAAACTGTCGATTAAGCCTACTTGAAACTTAATCGGTTCAACCGTTATTGAGATCTCATAATTTCGAGTGCTCGCAACGCGATGGCTCGCGTGAAAAGACCCGGCATGGCTTGACATACAGGGTAATTCAGAATAAATATAGTGTCCTTAAACATACGTATTCCTGACCGTATTCTGAGACGATTTTTCCTTTGTCAAAATTTTGTGCGGAGCTTAGTTTTCAAATTATAAAGAGAAATAGTTAGCGAATTACAAGCCGCGT
>NW_012026897.1:63144-64054 GCF_000956235.1 Wasmannia auropunctata | reverse complement strand
CTACAATAGATATTGGCTAAATAATAGGCGGGGGGAGGAGCGGAGCCCCTCCCCCCTGCAACCCCCCTCCGCGCCTGCGCCCATACTTTTTTTTAAATAATTTAATAATATTTTAATAATATTTGTTAATATTTATTTTAATAATATTTAATAATAATTTAATAATATTTGTTACTTTTTTTGTTAATAACTTTTTAACGAATAACGAGCGACGGCAAAACCTCTTGATAATCACTCAGAGTCATGACCTTGACAACATATATGAAGATCAAGGTCATTGGGGCTGGGTCCGTTGTTATCAATATTTACTAATCAAACATTAAATTCTAATTTTAGGATTGTAAAAGTTATTATTTTCTTGTGACAAAATTTATATACTTTTGCAAAAATAGATAGGGAGGAGGATTTGTTAGAAATGAAAAATACAAATTTTATTCTATTAAAATTAGTTTAAATCTATACTAAAAATCAAATAAATTTTATTGAAACATTTTTCGGTACAATATATAGTTTCTAAGATATATATATATATTACTGAAAAAAGATGTTAATCATAAAATTTTCGATACAAATCAGTACTTGAATTGATTTTTACCATAAAATTTTTAAAAGACGTTTTAAATTTTGATACTTAACAACATATTTGAAAGAGATACAAATTAACACTTGAATTGTATACTTGAATAATTTCTTAAGAATTGATAAAAAAATAAGAGATGATGTACACTCGCTCACTAAAAGGTTGCGACACTTTCTTTTTTATAGGTTTCAAAACGTATTAATATTTTGCAAATGCGGACCACGATTGGTGTTATATTGCTTTTAGACTAAAGATAGTAGATCGTGGTTGCATTTGCAAAATATTAGTTATCTATAAAGTATATATTACGTATATTAAATATAAATTAGA
>NW_012026897.1:62512-63124 GCF_000956235.1 Wasmannia auropunctata | reverse complement strand
AATGTAAACACATGTTTATGCACGCGTGTAGTCAGCTGATCGTCGCGAGGGTCCCGCGTACCGCCTGTCGTCGGACAGTAAGTTGCGCCGCCCCTGTCTACCTTCCGTACGCGGCCCGTAATTCGCTAACTATTTCTCTTTATAATTTGAAAATTAAGCTTCGCACAAATTTTTGTCAAAGGAAAAATCGTCTCAGAATACAGTCAGGAATATGTATCCCAGCAAGCATAGTGACGTCAAAATCTCGTCAAAAATTGATGATTACTGGTCAAATGACGTCAGATGACCGAAAATAATCGTATATAATACGTCTTTTTTATGACTTATTAATGACATTGTTTAAAAACGTCATAATATCGTTAATTTTTAGTCATTTCTATAAACAAACTTGTAAAATAATTATAAATATAAAAATATTAATTTTTGTTGTTATAGAATACTACAACTTTAGTAATGCAACAAATTTAGTATTATTAATAGTGGTTCAAATACATAATATAGTTGTTACATTAGAAGAACAAATTTATATTATTGGAAAACAATTTGTTGAATATTCAGATTTATATTCTTATCCATGTAAATCTTCTGAATTAAACATTTTTGTCACAAAAA
>NW_012026897.1:61452-62492 GCF_000956235.1 Wasmannia auropunctata | reverse complement strand
CTCCAACATTCGGTAGGCCAGGGCACGGCAGCCTCGAAGCCGGCGCCGGCAGAGTTTTAGGCCGTTTTACGACGATGCGTCCGGAAAACCTTTCGTTGGCGATAATTCTCGGTAGCACCTTTACCCGTTTGGTGGCCGGAGCGGATCGACCCTTCCTTGGAGGTGGTGGTGGCGGCGTGGCTAGAAAAATTATCCTCCGCCGCTGGGTCTCGCGGTTGCCACGCTGCGTTATAGTCCCCGGGCGGGGCACGGTCCGGCGTCATTCGGCGGCGGGCGGTAGATGGCCCGTATCTCTCGCGTCGGATAGATCCGAGATGTCGCCGAACAAATCGTGTAGCACTTTACGCTCCATTTCGTACGACTGAAACGTAACTGTTGCCGCTCGGTTATGACGGTCTTCCTTTTATACCCGGTTCAATCATGGATTTACTAATGCACCTTGAATGGCGTGCCTCGGAGCGCGTCGGTAATCGGCTAAGCGCGTGGGTGACCGGCGCGCCATCTACCGGTCGCGCGCGCAAGGGCGTTCGCCGGCCATGCCACTGGTCTGTTCGGACGCGGAGTTACTGTTACCTAGATGGTCAGACTCCGGAGCACTTTTAAGATCTTGGATATGGATATGTCGGTACCAACGTCTCCGCGTATCGCGTAAATCTACGATTACTGGAGAAATAATACGGCGTACTTCTAAGGGTCCGGTAAAGCGCGGGGCAAGCTTGGCATTAAAACCCGACGCTTTCTTTGATAATGGATACTCGCGTTTCTATACTTTATCGCCGATTTTTGGCCTCCAATCTCTCCGGCGGAGATTATAATGTGATTCTTGTTTTTGAAACGCACGCGCCTGATTGATACGAACTAATTCGAAGGCTTCTTCCAGCCGACGGCGGGTGCTGTGCGGCGTAGTGTTTTCCACGTATCGGCGATCGTTCGGATGGGGAAAAACTAATTCGCGTCCGTGATTCAGATAGGCCGGAGTAAAACCGGTGGCTTCGTGCCGAGCCGTATTGTATGCGAATTGTAGAGACAGCAAATATTCG
>NW_012026897.1:60567-61402 GCF_000956235.1 Wasmannia auropunctata | reverse complement strand
ACGTGTGCTCTTCCGATCTTTTGGGATGAAAGTAAAAGATGTCTTTAAGATATCTTTTACTTTTATCCAAAAAACACCTTTAAAAAGACATCTTTTCGTCATCTTTTAGATATCTTTTCGCTTAGCCGAAAAGACATCTTAAAAAAGACATCTTTTTGTCTTCTATTAGGGTTTTGTGCTGTCTGGGTTATATATATACTAGCCTTATTGCAGTGTTGCAATGTTTAATTGCCAAGAAAACTCTATAGAAATAAGGATTTTATTATTGCCTACATTCATTTATGCAGTGAATATTATGGTATATTGATATACGTATAGTAATACATAGTATTTCCATTAAAGACGTCTGCAGTTAGGCGATAAACTTGAAAATTGGAACTGCAAATTTTGAAAAAAATTTATTTCTCATGACTATGTCGATAAAAAAATAAAAAAAAATCATGGTAACTTCTTCCGATGGGTACTATAATATATAAAAATTTTCAGCCAAATCAAAAAGATAAATATATCGATGAAAGGAGGCTGCTCCAATGACCTTGACCTTTATATATGTTGTCAAGGGCATGACCCCAAGTGACCTTCAAGTGGTTTTAGCCGTCGCTCGTTATTTGTTAAAAAGTTATTAACAAAATATATGTAGAAGTATGTGAGGACGGAATAGGCATAAGTATAACTATAATAATTAAAAAGTTATAAAAAACTAAATACTTTATTGATTACTATTATTAATATAGGATATATTTCTCTCATTATTTGAAAGAATGCTTCAATTCTTTTTTCTAAAAGAATAAATCCTTTTGAATATAAACTCAGCGAGATAATGTTTATAATGTTT
>NW_012026897.1:59535-60517 GCF_000956235.1 Wasmannia auropunctata | reverse complement strand
TGAAAGAAATGACAGTAATGATTAACAATAAAGATAACAAGTGTATTAAGCGGACAAATATTACATTCGAAAATACAAACGGAAATACGATAATCGACGGGAATACTTGAGACGCGCAACAATGCAGCGTACTCGACGTGACAGAGACTCGCAATTCGCGCGTTCAACGATCGTACGACAAGATCGTGTCTCGGAAAACGGAAAATTAAGAGCGGTTTCCCTTTCGGCGGTACGACTCGCAGATTATATGCCCATCCGCGTGACATGCGAAATCATAAAGCATGCAGTACGGGCGTGATATTTGCGGGTACGCCGGCGCGGAGCGCTCGGCGTACACGGGCAGCGTGATCGACACAGCGAAATCGAAACTCGGGAACTCATATGTTCCGCGGGATCCCGTGATCCCGGAAACTCTCTCTAAATCCCGTAACTGGGGCACAAGGCCCTCTCGAAAACGCGAATTATCACACACGCACAAGGACGGGAACGACACAATTACATGAATTGGCTTGGCTGTAGCGCGACGGTCCTGTAACAGAATATCTCGATACGCGAAGTCAAACGGGGCGCCGGGATATACGGAATCTTTATCGGCGATAGCCGAATCACAAAACGAGAACGACAAGTATGAACGCGTGTTCCTCGCGGCCCGTCCGACACAAGTACCAATCGGCGGCTTTACATGGGTACGTTCGTCTCACCGGAAACTCCTTCTCTCGGGAACGATAGCTCGATCACGGCTATCTCTCTCTAAGTCCTCTCAGGCTAATATCCCACTGTAGGCTCGTATTATGTCCTGCGTCCTTCCACCTCGATCACCACAGCACAAGTGCCGAGGGCTGCTGCTTCCGTGAGCTCGGTGGGCCGGTGGGCCCACGTGGTATCTTCCTCCGCGCCCCTAATTGGCGGGCGTGCGAGCTCGCGACCTCCGCGAATCGCGCGAGGTGCGTAGCGCCGCGGGTCCTGCGTCCCCGCGCGCGAC
>NW_012026897.1:58076-59515 GCF_000956235.1 Wasmannia auropunctata | reverse complement strand
TTGCTATCAAGTAATAAACAATCCGTTATAATCGTGCGTTTTTTCAGTACGTATAATAATAATACAACGATTAGCAGTTACCACATAAGCTGTAATACATTCAGTGATCCTCTGGCAGTAGTTTCTACGGTAGTAATACTCGCAGGGATACCTGCAGATTTGTAATAACTGCTGTGTGATCTGCCGACAGTAATTATTACACCAGCAGTAATACCTCCAGTAATAACCACAAGTGTGTAATATTTGTCATTTGTATGATCCATCAGCAGTAACAACTACACGGACAATAATACCTCCAGTAATAACTACACATCTGGCAGTCGGTCTTTTTCGTAAGGGAAAATTTACCAAGCAAAATAAAATCAATAGAAATTAAATTGTTCTGCAAAAAAATGAAATACAAAAAAGAAAATTACTAATAAATCAATTGTTATCAAAAGATTTATACAGGGTGTCCCATTTTAATCGATCACTTTAAATATCTCTTGAACAGTGCATGTAACGGTCGACCTTTCTCGCTCGGATTCGCTCGCCGGGACAGGGCTCGAGAAAGGAAGGAGACACTGGATTAGAAGGCAACAATATTTATTTAGAGAAAAGAAAAAGTGGTCTAGAACATAATGAGAATAACACCTGTGGGGAGTTACGAATCCCCCGGAACGATTCTTACTCGCGGTAACTTAATGACTAAGAACGGAACAACGAAACTTAACCTAGTGCTGGAACAACTTATTCTAACGGCGGAACTTAACCTAGACGCGGGCGGAACTAGTCGACGGTCGGACTGGGGAACGGCGGTTGGTACAAGGGGAGGGGATCGGAGTCAGGAGGGTCCCGCGGTGTCGGGATGCTCAGGAAACGGGATATCGCTTAGTCTGGAACAGGAAAAACATAGTTAGTAGATTGAATAACAAACATCCCGATGTGTACGACTCTTCGCGGCGGAGTTGCCTAGGAGAAGGGACACCTTCTCCAACGGCTGTCTGTATACCAGGAACCGAGGTTCCCTTGGTACCGGACCTGAATCGGGTAGCCCCGGTGGAGATGGAGCACGCTCCGGATAGGCCGAGGCCGATGTCGAGTACTCTCGACGAGGAGATGTCTCGAAGGAGAAAGACCTCCCCCGAAGACTGTCCGAATGCAAGGAACAGAGTCCCGTTGCACTGGACCTGAACCGGGTAGTCCCGATGGAGATGGAGCACGCTCCGGATCCCCCAGATAGGCCGAAGCCGATGTCGAGTACTCTCGACGAGGAGGTGTCTCGAAGGAGGAAGACCTCCCCCGAAGACTGTCCGAATGCAAGGAACAGAGTCCCGTTGCACTGGACCTGAATCGGGTAGCCCCGATGGAGATGGAGCACGCTCCGGATCCCCCAGATAGGCCGAGGCCGATGTCGAGTACTCTCGACGAAGAGTGACGGGAAGGAGTCGGACGGGACT
>NW_012026897.1:56427-58026 GCF_000956235.1 Wasmannia auropunctata | reverse complement strand
TAATTGAATCGGTGAGGGCGGGCCCTTACTCAAGGGATATTGAAGAGTACAAGACCGAACCGGATTTCACAATAGGACCCAAGGTAGAGCAATGGACCGAGGAAATGAAAATAAACCCTGAAGAATTGGGCAACTACTTCGACGGTGATATCTTGCTTTCAAACAGCACCAGAAGAAACGGTGATAGAAAAGTACACCGTTGGAATGCCTATGGCAAAGGCCTTATTCCGTACGAAATTAACGGGACATTCAGTAAGTACCTTTGAGAAAAAAATTCAGACATTTTGTACTGCAACATATATCTTTCAAAATTAACGAATTAAAGTTCAATAGCTATACTGCAGATATTATTTTATTGTAATTGAATAGTCTTCGTAAAAGTACGAAATGTTTTTATTATAAATTCTGATAACGTTAAATCCCATTAGACGCATAATTATTAATATTGAGAATATCAGAATCTAAATCAAAGGAGGATGTTAATAAAGGACCGATTTTGGCCCAAAAAAGTGTAAGTAAAAACAATAGTGTTATCCTAAACTCTCCTGGTGATCTACTGAATACGATAGAATTATTAAAAAGTTTGTAGCGCTTGGAGAACCTCTTGAAAATTGAGCATATACACAAGATTTTTACTAAATACGCTGCGTTTTTGCTCAATTTTCAAGACGTTTTCCAAGCGCTATGAACTTTTTAATAATGCTGTTGTATTGAGGAGATCAAAATCTATAACAAATACTGTTGTTTTTACTTACACCTTTTTGGGCCAAAATCGGTCCTTTTTTTTAACATTCTCCTTTTTACAACATAATCGAACTTCTATATAGTTCCGTGCGAAATTATATCTAAATACTATAAAAAGAGGATAATTTTTTTAAATCAATTTTTTAAGAATACTAGCATTACAGACGCGTGCGTTATTTAGCATTTTTTACTTCTTACTATATTTGCTATACACTCCATTAACCTCAATGCACACAACTGTCAAAACATGGGTGCGTTCCGACAAAGAGGATCTGAGAGCGGACATGTCGGTCTTTTGGCTAGCTGCGCCGTAACGCTAAAATGTCCTCGCGCACTATCGCCCTCTGAAGAAGTGGATCCAAATTACATAGTAAAATTAAGATTTCTGCACAATTTGTGGTGCGTGTCCATACTAAATCCACTTTTCGAGTCTGCTGGAGCTTTATTCTAAAAAATTTACGCATTGAAAAGTATATTTCCTTACTTTCTAAAGCGTAATTTTTCGAAAATAAAGCTGCAGCAGACTCGAAAAGTGGATTTAGTACGGACACGCACCACAAATTGTGCAGAAATCTTGATTTTGCCACAGTATAACTACAGTAGGTCCACTTCGTGTCGGCGCCTTTGATTTCCTTTTCCAGCTAGATCACGTGAGTATCTACCATATACAATAGTATACATATATGTTAAATCCAGGATCGAATTGAGAAAAGTGCCTCACAAGTAATAAAACAGATAAGTAATAATATGGATTCGATACAGTAAATCAATAAATTCAATGTGTGAATTAAATAAAACGTTTCATTAGTAACAATTATTCGTAGGGTGATTACTAAAGAAAATTTCTGATGTATT
>NW_012026897.1:52453-56377 GCF_000956235.1 Wasmannia auropunctata | reverse complement strand
TAACTGGCGTAGTAACGCGAAACGTTACATCACCCCTCTCCTTAAGATGGAAAATCAGAAACTTACATTCGCAAATGCGCCGGCAGTACCTCATCTGACCCCGTTCGTCGAAACGGAGCACCCAGCGGCCAGTCGGGAGCCGCAACTTGTATTTGCGGCTTTTGTGAACCGCAAAGAACGGGATCTCCGCGGTTTCCCCCGTCGGCAGGAATACCCGGACCGGTGGTCTCGACGATGATGTCGGGACGGCGGCGGTCGCAGTAGGACGAGGTATTCCCCGAGTCGGGGGTGCGACGGAGATGGAGGCGACTGCTATCTGCGGAGGCCGCACGCTGATCGGGTTGGAGGGGCGGTGCATCCTCGGAGCCGTTGGTGCGACGACATCGGGGGCGATACCCATCGGTGCCGATCGTGTCGCTCGGACGGGCGGTGGCAGTACGACGGTCCTCGGAACTGGCGCCGGCAAAGTCTTAGGCCGTTTTATGATAACGCGTCCGGAGAACCTCTCGTTGGAGCGAATTTTCGGGAGTACCTTCGCCCTTGTCGCGGGAGGAGTGCATCGGTCCTTTCTTGAGGGCGGTGGCGGTGGCGGGGATAAGAAGATCATTCTCCGCCGCTGGGTCTCCCGGTCGCCTCGCTGCGTGGTGGTCCCCGGACGAGGCACGATTCGGCGTCGTTCGGCGGCGGGTGGGGAACTGCCCGTATTTCCCGCGTCGCCATCGGAGAGATCCGAGAGGTTGCCGAACAAATCGTTTAACATCTTACGTTCCATCTTGCACGACTGAACGTAATTATTGCCGCTCGGTTGTGACGGATCTGCTTTTATACTTTGTTCGATCATGAATCCACTAATGCACCATGAATGGCGTGCCTCTGAGCGCGTCGGTAATCGGTTAAGCGCGCGGGCGGCCGGCGCGCCATCTACCGGTCGCGCGCGCAAGGGCGTTCGCCGGCCATGCCACTGGTCTGTTCGGACGCGGAGCTACTGTTACCTAGATGGCCAGACTCAGGAGCACTTTTAAGATCCTGAATATGGATGTGTCGGTACCAACGTCCCCGCGTATCGCGTAAATCTACGATTACTGGAGAAATAATACGGCGTACCTCTAGGGGTCCGGTAAAGCGCGGGGCAAGCTTGGCATTAAAACCCGACGCTTTCTTTGATAATGGATACTCGCGTTTCCATACTTTATCGCCGATTTTAGGCCTCCAATCTCTCCGGCGGAGATTATAATGTGATTCTTGTTTTTGAAACGCACGTGCCTGATTGATACGAACTAATTCGAAGGCTTCTTCCAGCCGACGGCGGGTGCTGTGCGGCGTAGTGTTTTCAACGTATCGGCGATCGTTCGGATGGGGAAAAACTAATTCGCGTCCGTGGTTTAGATATGCTGGAGTAAAACCGGTGGCTTCGTGCCGAGCCGCATTGTATGCAAATTGTAAAGACAGCAAATATTCGTCCCATCGCTTATGATTTTTCCCTACAAACTGCGAAATCATAGTTTTTAATGTCCTATTGGTACGTTCGACGGGATTACAGTGCGGTGCCCTAACTGGGGTGGTTCGGTGTTGGATCTGAAAGGCCTTAAGTAACTCAGCTAGCTGGGTTGACTTTAACTGAGTCCCATTATCGGAAATAATTTGCTCGGGACATCCATGACGGTGGATTATGTTTTCGGCGATAGCGCGAGTAACTATCGGTGCCGTAGCTCGTCGGATCGGCTTTAGCTCTACCCATTTACTAAAGCGATCCTGCATAACAAGTAACCACGTGTGCCCATTGTTTGACCGAGGGAGAGGCCCAACTAGATCGAGTGTTACCTGTTTCCATGGTGCTATTACCGGAGTGGTGAAAAGATTCCCGGCGGGTTTGGTGGGTGATACCTTGTGCGCCAGGCAGGTTGAACAGCTTCGAACATAGCGGGTAATTTCTTGAAACATACCGGGCCAGTAGAATAACCGGGCCATTCGAGCGATTGTTTTTGCCACTCCTAGGTGTCCAGCAGTGGGCTCATCATGGTGACGTTGTAGCACAGTAGTTCGCTCTTCCTTTGGCACACATTGTTTCCATTGTTCCGCAGGGTCGACTTCTCGGAAATCTAAGTCGTGTAGAACATGTCGATACAGTTTCCCATTCCGCAGACGGAAATCTGGAAAGTCAGCAGATTGATTCTGGACTCCGGCAAGGACGCGTCGATACCAGCCACATTTCGGGAGTGCTTCGGCTTCGCACACTTCAGGTGGCGAGAGAGTGCATCTGCCACTATGTTTAGGCTTCTTTTCCTATACCGGATGTCAAAATCATACTGTTGTAGCTCGAAGAGCCATCTTCCTAAGCGTCCCGTGGGTTCCTCTAATTTATGCAACCACTTGAGCGATTGATGGTCGGTTACGACGGTGAAAGTGTAGCCTTCTAAATACCCTCGCATCTTTTTTATTCCCCAGACTACTGCTAGACACTCTAATTCCGTGGCGCTGTAATTTCTCTCGGCTTTATTCAGGGTGCGGCTGGCGTACGCGATGACTCTTTCTCCTTCCGTTTGATGTTGAGTTAGTACTGCTCCAAGCCCGTAGCTACTGGCATCTGTTTGTAGCACAAACCGTTTGGTGAAGTCCGGGCAGGCCAGGACTGGAGCACTTATCAGGGCATCTTTTAACTGATGAAATGCTTCTTCTTGCTCTTTCTCCCATGCCCATTTTGCACTCTTCTTGGTGAGCCGGGTAATAGGGGCCGCAATGGTCGAAAAGTTTGGGACAAATCTTCTATACCAGGATGCCATCCCCAGGAATTGCCGTACTTTGCGGACAGTAGTGGGGGCAGGCCAGTTTGCTACTGCGCTCACCTTAGCTGGGTCGGTCCGGATGCCCTGTTGATCGATTATATGTCCTAGGTATTGTAGCTGTTTGCAGCAAAAATGGCACTTCTCGGGGTTGAGCCGTAACCGGGCTTCTCGCAATCGCCGGAAAACCTCTGCTAGATGTTGCAGATGTTCCTCAAAGGTGGTACTGATAATTATAATATCGTCTAGATAGACGAATACCTTTGGTTCTAATTCTGGTCCTAGTATCTTGTCCAGTAGTCTTTGGAACGTGGCTGGTGCTGAATGAAGGCCAAATGGCATCACCCTGAACTGCATAAGTCCCCGGCCCGGAACGGTGAAGGCGGTTATAGGACGACTTCCTGGGTCCAAAGGCACCTGCCAATATCCACTCTTGAGATCCAAGGTGGATAAGTATCGGGCTCCTCGGAGCTTGTCTAGAGTCGCCGAGACATGAGGGAGTGGGTAAGCGTCCCTTTCAGTGACTTCATTTACCTTCCTGAAGTCTATATACAATCGATGGGAGCCATCTTTCTTTTTGACGACCACAATCGGAGAGCTCCAAGCACTACTGGATGGTTCGATAACGCTCTTGTGCAGTATATCTTCTACTTCCTGATTAATAATTGCCTGCATGGCGGGATTTCGAGGACGGTACCTTTGCTTAATAGGTTGGTCCGTCTTCAATCGAATTCGATGTTGGATTAACTCGGTTGGCCCTTCTACTCTTTCAAATTGTGTTAATTCCTGCTCCAGGAATTTCTTCAGTTGTCGTTCCTCACTGGCGGTTTGAAGAGACAACCCGACAGAGTGCGACTCCGTTGAGGAACCCTCATGGCCTGCGTGCACTGGAGGCGGTTTTAAGATGATCTTGGTTTTTGCCCATAAGTCCACCCCAATTAGCATAGGGCTCTTCATTGAAGGCATAATAAGGAACTTATGCCGGAAGTTCCTTTCGCCGATGGTGATCGGGATGACGACTGTCCCTGGCACCTCCTCAGGCACGTTGTTCGCCAAGTGGACTGTGCGAGGACCTCCCTGGGGACGATGTCCTATTGTCTCAGCAAACTGGGCTACCTCGAGGTTAACGAATGACAATTCGGAG
>NW_012026897.1:47066-52403 GCF_000956235.1 Wasmannia auropunctata | reverse complement strand
TATTATTGCGCACCAATTACCGCGCTGATTCCCATTAGCCTATATTTTTTTAATTGTTTGAATTTCTGGGAATCCTTTGACTTATTAATTTAAAAATATTAAATTCAAACTGCCATAGGCGCCATAACTTGATGAAAAAAAGTCGTACGGTCATGAACCTTAGTTCGTTTGAAAACTCTTGAATGATACTTTCAGATGCTGTTGGATTCATTTAGAAATCAGTTTCCGTTTTGCCGCGAAAAAATGTTAAAAGTGACCAAAAGTCGCCATTTTTTGCAACTTTAATTCCAATTTACTCAAAATCCTGACGCTAGGCGAATTTTTCGGCATCGTGTTTAGCGCAAAAAAAATTGCTAGGAAATAATAGGTTGCATTTCGGAAATAATTTTGATGTAGCAGTGTAATTTGTGGGGAGGATACCGATTGACCACATTACGATTGGACACTGCTCGATTAGACACGCACAATTGGACACGTACTATTGGACACTGCACGATTGGATACCGCTTGATTGGACATTATACAATTGGACACAGCACGATTGGACATTTCACGACTGGATACAAACATTGAACGATAAGACACCGCACGAATGGATACCGCACGATTGGACACTACACGAATGGACACGAACATTGAACAAATGAACACTGCACAATTCGACACTGCACAATTGGACACCGCACGATTTTACACGAAGCGAGGGCCAAGAGATGGTTTAGGTTAGGTTAGATTTTTTTTGGATGGAGCTCCCCCGTAGGGAGGACGGAACATACTATCTCTACGCATATACTTTACAACGCGAAACGAGGTTCCACATGAATTTGCAACTTTTTGTGTTGTGTATGCAACATATGTCAAGGTCAAGGTCAAGGATCTTGCTTCGCGTTGTGAAGTGCATGTGTGGAGGTAATATGTTCCATTTTCTCTACGGGGGGTCACTTCAAAAAGAGACTGATCAAACCTCTTTTGGTGCCGGATGGACCTCGCTTCGCGTAAAATCATGCGGTGTCCAATCGTTCGGTGTCCAATCGTGCGGTGTCCATTCGTGCAGTGTCCAATCGTGCGGTGTCCAATCGTGCTGTGCCTAATTGTGCAGTGTTCAATTGTGCAATGTCCAATCGAGCGGTGTTCAATCGTGCAGTATCCAATCGAGCAGTGTCCAATCGTAACGTGGTCAATCGGGTGTCACCCAAGTTTACGGTAGCTACCGAGATTGTCCGAGATAACTTTCGCTTCCACAGTTCCACGCTCTCAAGAAACAAAACACTCTCAGGCGATGATCCTACACGTGCGTTTCGCTTCTCGCTTGTTCACAACTCGCCTGAACACTGCGGATATAAGATTATCTATCCTTTATTGGTTATTAGAAAAACGTCGAATCAGTAGATTGCATAAAAAAAATTTTCTATATCCATAACAGATAGTTTGTGATTTTGACAGAGCATTAATGGATACTATTGTAAGAGCATTTATAATAATTGTAATGATATAAAAAAATATTTGTCAAGATATTTAATTCTTATTAATATCAAATAAGAACGAAAAAATGCCAACGTGTTTCTTGCGTTTTGATATTTCGCATTATGTCAGTTTTATAACTAGATAAAAAATTTTTACATTTGTCCATTTTAAAGTTAAAACATTTTACGTAATGATAATGTGTTTGTTAATAAGAACAAGAGATTTCAGTAAATTACAACAAATTGTGCGAGCAGCGATTATTCTCTGTTCCAGTGAAAATGTTGGAAAAGACAAAGATCAGCAAGATACTTTAGTTGAAAAATGTCGAATTTTGATATGTAATAAAAAAATTTAAAAAATTCCTTATGTAGAAGAAATTGCCAAGCGGGGTACTGAAGACTTACAGCGGTTGTTTCTACTAAACTATCTGCGTATTAAAATAAAGACATTAAATTTCTCAAATTTTAAGAAAACTGATAGCAATATGAGAATCATGTTGCAGACCTATGTTTCGTTTTAATCTAGATTCTAAAACTATTCAGAACATAAAGTTTTCGATTGGAACAAGAAAGAGAAGGTGTGTTTACTCTTGATACGGGAATTGATTTGTCGTACAACGTTTTTATTTGTTTTCCGCAACTTCCAATTAACTTAAGGAATTGACCTTTTGAGACAATATTTGGAACAACTAGAGCAATGTATAGCAATAAAACATTTTCTGATTTTTGAAAAAAAGGAACCAGATAAAATCGTTTTCTTTTTGTTCCAGAATTTTCATTTGACTTATAGAATTCTTTTTGGAACAATGTGTAGAACAACTAGAACAATCTATATCGATAAGAAATTATTTGATTTTTGAAAAAAGAGGGACCAAATAAAAAAAATATTTTTTATTTTATTGGAGAACCGTTCCGTAAAATAAAATAAAATTGCTTTAAAACAATGTGGAATAAAGTTAGAACAACCTGGAACAACTTTCATACAAAAATATTAAGAAGATTAAATCAATGTATATTCACGGGATATCCATGTTCATGCAATGTTGATGTGAGCGCATCTTTTGCTGATGCCGTCAATAGCTAAGTCTATGGGTACGTTCGTGACTAGTGATACGACATCTAATGAGATCAAAATGTGCGAGTTTGGTATTCTTTTACCTGAAAGTGATCTGTGTAGTTCGAAGCTATTTTCTACGTGTCTTATTGAATGTGGTAGGCTTTTCGAGATAATATCATGCAGAAAGATTGCTAATGAGTATAAAGCTGTTCCGATAAAACTATGATCCTGAAAGATATATTCTCTTTATGCTACTGCCTACTTTCGAAAGCATGCATGCTTTTGGCAACAGGCAGACACTTGCACGTAAAGAGTAATATTTGTGTTTGATGATGTAGACTTTATTTAACCATTTTTTTAAGGCAATCGTTTAAATTCTTTTCTTTTGTTAATGGGTTTCTTCTTTCTACTAAATCTGTATTGATATCTCTTAGCATATTTTCTATTTTATTAGTATAATCTCTCTATCCATTGCAACTACCACATTTCCTTTGCCTGCGCGAGTGAACAAAATATACGGATTATTTTTGCAAAACAGCAAAGTCGTTCTGAACATTAAGATTAATTTCTTGTCTAGCGAATTTGTGTTAACCATAATGTCTAAGTATTTGTGTATTTGTGGAACAACTATATTATAAATATTTTTTCTATTGGGATTTTAATTCGTGACGTCACGCGTACAATATAGCCGCCTCGATAAGGACGTATATACATCAATTGTATCCTTAGGTTATATTGTCACAGTATCCTTATCGAGGCGGCTATATTGAGCCAAGTTAAAATCCCAATTGCTTTTATTTCGTAGAGCTTTACTCTCAATATTCTTTATGAATTCATGTACTATGTCTTATTTGTTTAGGCTTATTAATAGGCAAAAATTGCTACCGAGTTGTAATAAATTAGAAACCGGGATCTCAGGGATGTTTGTTTCTGTAAGGTTTATGAACATTTTTGTTCGTACTGTCAAGGAAACATTCATTGTATTTTCTTAAAAAATGTACCGGATTGATGACTGTATTTATCAGTGTATTTATCTTTGTGAATCAGAGCAGGTTTTTTCAGTATGTATTTTACGTTATTTGGGCTGTTCCCTATTGTTAACATAATAATAATAATTTTTATTGCTTTAATCTTCTTAATATTTTTGTGGAGCAGTCTGTCAAATTTTAACTGATGAGACATAAACATTCTGTGACCGTAGTTATTAAAGGCGTGAAATGTAGAAATTTCATTTCAAATAAATGCTGGTAATAAATTTGTAATTATTGAGACATATAAACTCTTTTCATAATGGTAGATAGATCTGTGTAAATCATGAGATCTCAATGCTCAGAACATCTCCCTATCTCTTATTTAATATATGTGTTGCGTATATAAAATTTATTTTCTTTATTACACTTATTAAATGATTATAGAGAGGACTCGACCTCAGATATATATATATATAGAAAACAATAGTTAATTATACGGAATAAAATAGAGAGGACTTGGCCTCGAATATTCTATTCGAAGTCTCGGCTTCGGTATATATTACGTAAGTCGGTCGTTAAGTCCGAAAACACAAGGGAAAAAAGAGACTGTCGCCAACGAAACTCCCGTATATATAGGGAGAACGTGACGTGCTCGGGGACCAATCCTCGGTGGCCGTCGTATAGATCGCGAATTGGTGGAATATGACGATTTACAACCAATCGCTGTTCGCTCGGCGTGGTGTCGAGTGGGCCCACTGTCGCAAGATGCGTTTTCGTCGCATCAATATGTATTATCTATCTTATGTTTTTTGATCCACAAATTATTGTAAAATATTAAATATAATAATTTATACCAACATCTAAACATTTTTTGCTCGTTCAATTTTTTTGGCCTGAATCAATGTACTGATTTTAATAAATACGAGCGATAATCTTTATTAAGCCCAAAAAATACTTTAAAAAATAGTTTTTTTTATTTTTTTAATACTTAATTTTCTTATTAATTTTTTTTAACTACCTTAAAATCTTTACAATAAAAAATTTTACGAAAAATAAAGGAAAGTTGCTAAATGTGTATCACTTCCAGTTAATCCAACTGTGTAATCAAACAAGTGTCCGAATAACTCAGAGGAACGGAATATAATACCTTGATATCATTATTGATTGGAAAATTCAACTTTTGTTCCTCGGAACAAAAATTGAATTTTATTCTCGTTATTATTTTTTAACATATAGCGAACTAATTGGACTCACTATGAATTTTAACATGTATAATTATCATTTTCAATTTTAACATATACCGATGGATTACCGATGGATACATTAAAATTCTACCATGTATCATTTTCAGTTTATTAAAAATAAAAATATTGATAATATTGATAATGTACAATTATTAATATTAATAATATTAATTTATGTGACCGGTACGCATTCAGCCACTTTCTCTTATTTCAAATTCAAGTTTTTTGTCTGTACATTTTATATTTGATGAATATTAAAACATAAAAATCGGGAATAAAGCATAATTAACAAAAAAGCACTTTATTCTAACACAAGTGCTATCTTATCAGAGAGAAATGACTGCCAATTCAATCGAATCGAAATCGAATTAATGTCGAAATTATTGTATCAACATCAAATCGACATTAAAGGAGTAAAAATGGCCATTTTTGACCCCTAACCAACACCTTCTAAACCTATAAATTTATTATTTTAAAGATCCAAACATTCATGAAAAAATGATTATTTACCCAGGAAAGCTCGGGAAACCTTCCAAAAATAATAAAGTAGGCTGTTTGAACGCTTTGCAAAAAAACTAATTTAACACATTTAACACATGTTG
>NW_012026897.1:44396-47016 GCF_000956235.1 Wasmannia auropunctata | reverse complement strand
AGGTTCGACAATCCAAATAAATTTTGCTTTGATGCTTAATCATTTTTAAATAACCATAACGCACTTTACTAAAAAAAAGCATCTTTTTCAAGATGTGCATGGTGTTACAAATATTTTCAAGCGACAGAGTTTTTTCTATTTGTATTGATAACATACGATTCACCATCACTTTGGTTCGCTAAGTACGTAATTCCTTTCTTTTGTATTTCTATATTGCATATACTACATAACAAACGCTACATGCATAAAATTGAAGGCGGCCTAATGAGAAATGTTACTTATTAGAAATATAAATATATATGGAAATATAAAATATAAAATATGTCGTAAATTATAATTCTTCATATTTCGAGATGTAGAACAATTAAACGAATTATAATTTAAAAAATCATACAATTCTAATTTGAGAAATACAATTGATATTATGTTAATTTTTGGAAAAATTTATTTTTCATACTTTACCATTATTTGTTTCCCTCAAAGCCATATAATTTTAGTCTGAAATATGTTTTTTAAATTGTTTCATTTTTCAGATAATTTTATTTATAATTTATTTGGTCATTTTGTATACAAGGTGAGGAATATTATTTACAACAGATAGAGAGACTGTATATTTTGAAAAAAAAACGTTTTACAATAAAATTTTCAAACAAAAAACTTGTATGATCTAAAAAAGGTAAACGAATGGTAAAATCAATTTTCAACATATAAATCATGGAAATTTTGTATAATAAAAAATATTAGTGTGTTACATAATGTGATTCTTTTATCTTGCATAAAAATATTAATAGTAATTCAAAAATTCGGGAATTTACGACATATTTTATACTATACTGACATTTTTACATAAAGTTGAAGTATTTCGTAAACTATTTATTTTTTTTGAAAATGTACCATAATATTTTTCAACAGAAGTAATGAGAAATTAATAGGAGTAAGAAACATACAGTTGCTTAAAAAATATGCTATTTGCAAAATGCAACTACATATTCTTTGTAAAAAAACACCAATATGTCTATTTACACCAATTGATTTTTTCCATTAATCTGTACATATTTAAGTATAGTTACAAAAAATGAATAGTTTTCGAAATATTTATTATGTAGTGTAATATACAAGATTTGATACTAACAAATCACCTCTTGTCGACAGGTGAACCGGATTAAACTAAATAAAAGAAATCTGTAGCCTTTGCCAATTTTTTCAATAATTTATAAGAAATTATTATTACAGTTTTACGAATAACATGCCTCTACACGGTACATGTAAGCGCGAGTAAGAGAGCCAATTGTAACATGCCGATCACGATGGCAAAACTTTGAGAAGAACTTATTACAACCGTAATAATGTGTAAAGAAAAATGGAATCACACGATATGCACAATTTCTTGAACAATTAGATTGCACGCCGGTCTGTTTTCTCTTATGCTTGCTAAAATAAATGCATTGAATGCAGTATGCCAGTTATGCATGATTTCTGTTCATTGTGGAGTAAATTTCATAGCTTCTTTTATTGCATACACCAATCACAACATAATAGTAACATAATTAAAGATAGATTGACATTTGCAAAATAATATACAATTGTATAAATTTTGTAGTAAACGTAGTTTACATAAATGGTGTAAAAATATATATATTAAACTTTTCTCAATAACTTTTTTTAAGATAGAAAAAGAAATGTAATTTCCAGGGGTCGGTAAAATAATTAATACAACTTATTTAAAATAACAAATATAAATTAGATTCCAGAAACTTATTTAAAATAAAATATCGCAGGGGCCAATAAAAAAACTGAATAGTTTTACGACTTATTTAAAATGAAAAATATAAGAGATTTCACAAACGTATTTAAAATATAAATGTAAAATAGATCAGAAGAATCTATTTAAAATAATAAATATCTAAATAACTCTTTTACTTTTTTGTTATTTTAAATACATATTTTAAATAATGTTATTTTAAATACGACTGACCCTTGGTAATTTCTTTCAATCATTTTTTAAACTGTCAACTTCCGACTTCAGTTTACGAATGCTTTGTGTATGTATGCTGTTATCTAGCAAGCATAAGAACATGCAAAATCATTAAAAAAATCATGCATCATGTGATAATAATGCTATCTCGATCTCGTCATTGATTCGCGTGGTATACCCGCATATCTTTATTTATAATTTTTCATTATTTAATGAGAAAATTAAAAAACGGTTGAAGACTTTCCTATTTCATGTAACCTGCTACAGCTGCTCACAAGATGTGTTTTATTATCAGATATCTTGTATACTAACTTCAATACTGAACATGTAAATAAATTATATAATCAACAAAACTTTTATGATACATTTGATAGAGATATGATGAAATGAGAACGTACCTTTCTCTGCAACTTTTCTTCATTGACAATCTCCTTACACAGAGTCTCCTGTGTTTCATTTTATAAAATATAATAAAACTTTTCGCACTAATCACTCTAAATCACACAATATAAATCTATCACACAATATGACACTATATAAATGCACAATATGTAATAGATTCTTCACTAAATCGGAGTTCTCTGTACACACTAACGCTGTTTTCACTACACCGTCTGCGAGAGAACAGATCGGAAGAGCACACGT
>NW_012026897.1:42375-44346 GCF_000956235.1 Wasmannia auropunctata | reverse complement strand
TCTAAATGATCTATCTCTAAGTTCATTTGAGCAGCAAGAGCAATCAATATTCTAACAGAACTATGTTTAACCACAGGGGAAAAAGTTTCTGTAAAGTCAATCCCGTATTTCTGTGTGAATCCTTTGGCCACTAATCTAGCTCTATAACGTACAATATTACCGTCAGCATCATACTTAACTTTAAAAACCCATTTATTTTTAACAATATTTACATTAGTAGGTTTATCAACAAGTTTCCATACGTTATTATGTTGAAAAGAATTAATTTCATTCTGCATTGCAGCTTTCCATTCTGAACTATCATTATTAGAGAGAGCTTCTTTTACGGTTATTGGCTCAAAGTTTTCATAATTAGTGTAATACATTACGTGATCCGGATACTCTTTGCTTTTACGTTCTCGGAGGGGATATCTGCGTTGACTTTGATTATTTACAGCTTCGTCTTGATTCAGATTACAACTTATAGCCTCATTTTGATTCAAGATATCTTCTTCAGCCTCATCTTGATCCGAATTATAGTCCTCGGTGTCGTTTTCATCCAAAGTGTAGTACTCACTCCCTGCATCTGACTCTACTTCATCTTCTTTAGTTGAGAGAAGTAAAATCTGTTGTGGCTTATCTTCAGATTGGTCATCTGTCAAAATTTTCCTTAATTTATCTTCCAGGAATACAACATCTCTTGACTTAATAATATTATGAGTCATGGGATCGAAGAGTCTATAGGCTTTGCTGTCCTCGCAATATCCCACGAAGATGTATTTCTTGCTCTTAGGATCCAGTTTTGACCTCTTCTCATCAGGTATATGAGCGTAGGCCTCACATCCAAAAACTTTTAAATGTTTCAGATTAACATTCTTATTCGTCCAAACTTGTTCTGGAACCGTATCAGAGAGCTTCTTTGTAGGAGAACGATTTATTAAATAAACAGCCGTATTTGCTGCCTCTGCCCACATCTTTGGATCACTGTCTGAATCTTGTAACATGGATCGAACTTTGTCCATAATAGTTCGGTTGTAACGTTCAGCAAGGCCATTCTGCTGAGGACTGTATGGTACTGTTAATTGATGTTTGATACCTTTTTCTTTGAGAAAGTCTGTTAGCGTACTGTTACAATATTCAGTTCCATTATCAGAGCGAATCACTTTGACTTTTGTACCACATTCAGTCTCTACCATAGCTACAAATTCTTGAACGATTGTTTTAACCTCACTTTTATATTTGAGGAAGTATATGAATACCTTTCTTGAATGATCATCTATGAAAGTCAACATGTATCGCTTACCGCTCCATGATTCAGTAGGCATCGGTCCACACAAGTCAGTATGAATTAGATCTAACTTGTTTTCGGCCAATTGCTTATTCTTATTGACTTTGAATGGTTGTCTTGAGTGCTTACCCTTGAGGCACTGTATACATGGAGATTTGACAGCTGTAGAATCATTGGTAAATTTTATCCCTTTAGCACTATCTTCCTTGAGTTGATTTAAACTGTCATAGTTTAAATGACCTAACCTTCTATGCCATAGTTGTGCTGATGCTGTGATTACGCCAACATTTGCAATTTCAGGCTTTCTGAAAGTAGTATTTGTTATATTACTGATAGTGTCGAGTCTATATATTCCTCCGATCTCAGATCCTGTCATTTGTACTTTACCCTTGACTATATAATCATCATCGTCATAGATCTTGCATCCATGAGAGTCAAAAGTAATTATGTAACCCTTTTTAACTGTCTCACTAACTGATAATAAATTAACAGACAGATCAGGGATATGCATTACATTACGAATGGTTTTGTAACAGTTACCTGATTGATTTTTTATTGTTACAGGTACGTCACCTTTGCCGCTGCTGTATAATTTCCCGTTATTTGCTATTGTAACTTCCATGCCTGCACCAATCTGTTCGTAGTCTGACATTTGTTCCTTAAGGGGGCTCATAGTTTTTGAGCAGCAGGAGTCGATGTACCAG
>NW_012026897.1:41026-42355 GCF_000956235.1 Wasmannia auropunctata | reverse complement strand
TCGGAGCCCGAGTCTAGCAAGGCCTTGAACGTTCGGTGCTGGAGTCGAACGGAAATATACGGCCGCGGCAGGTATTTTACTGGGACGACGGTGGGGACCGAGCGGATGCGGCGTTTCCCTCGGTCCTGGGCGGGTTTCCCGGCGGATGACAATTCCTGGTGAAGACCCCGTCCTTGCCACAGCGAGAACAAAATTTCTTGGGCGGTCTCCTGCAGTCGAATCGAGTGTGCCCTCTCTGTTTGCAACGCCAGCAACACTCATCCCTATTGTAGGTTGCGGCGGCTACAGAAGGTCCGGTTGATACCTTCTTTTCGGTTTGAAGGTCCTTCCGTTGCTTTTCTATGGTTTCGTACTCGGCTGCCCGGGCACTCAAGTCGCCGAGACTGGTGACATCGTCTAACCGAATGTACAACTTGTACTCGGGACGCATGTTCTCGTACAATCGCTCCAATTGCTCATCTGTGGAAAAGCCTTCGGCTCGACGCATGCTGGTGAGAACGGCCGTAGCATACTTGTGGAACGGCTCGTCTGGTCGCTGGAGCCGGCCCTGGATCTCTCGTTTCAACTGGGACCGGTAGCGCCGTGGCAGATATTGTTGACGAAATTCTCTGCAGAATTCGTCCCAGGAAGTCCAGGAGTCTCGGTTATTACGATACCATAGCAGTGTTTCTCCTCGGAGGAGCTCGGGGAGGCCCATCAGGAGTTGCTCCCCGGAGTAACCATAGCCCTGGCGGAGTTCCTCCAACCTTTCCAGGAACGAGAGGGGTTCCTTGCCATCAAAATGGCACCCCCACTTGCGAATCTGATTCATGATCTTGGCGGTGTCTGGAACGTTCTCGCCCGGTGGATTCATCTTATGGTCTTCCGAAATTTCCTCGCTGGAGCCACTTGGACTCTCCTTCACGGAGTCCCCTGCTTCTTCTTCACTGGGCTCCCCTGGTCTCTCTCTACTGGGGCTGGTGGAACGGTGCTGAACGGTCTCGAATTCGCTAAGGCGGCGTCGGAGGTCGGCAATAGTACCGGTGCTATCCAGACCACGGTTTTCCAACTCTTGTTTTAATTTTTCTTTGGAAAGATAATATATCCAATTCTTATTAGGTGACATTAGTGACAATCCAGTGTCTCACGGATCAGGTCCCTGTTCGGGCGCCATGTAACGGTCGACCTTTCCCGCTCGGATTCGCTCGCCGGGACAGGGCTCGAGAAAGGAAAGAGACACTGGATTAGTGAACAACAATATTTATTTAGAGAAAAGAAGGAAAACACCTGTGGGGAGTCACGAATCCCCCGGAACGATTCTTACTCGCGGTAACTTAATGTCTAAGAACA
>NW_012026897.1:40174-41006 GCF_000956235.1 Wasmannia auropunctata | reverse complement strand
TCCCACAGGAATCTGCCGTGAGCTGTCGGGAGTGTCGCGAGTCGCGTATCGAGCCACCCGGAGATCGTCGTCGCGAGTTCGCCGCAAAGCCCTCGCGCCTGAGCGCGCGAGCGTTAGATTAAGTGTGAGTGAGTACGCGGAATCACGAGGTTGCGCGCCGCGTTGTAGTGTGACCTTGCGCGGGATTTCGTTGCATATCGGTGTGTGTCAAGTTTCTGTCGACTTCGTTCTCGTACAAGTATCTGACGCGTAGATTTACGATTGACTTTCGCTGTATTAATTGTTGTCGTTAGACCTCGGTACTCGCGTCGTGCCGAGCCCCGTATATTATTGTACTATCGCGCCGTCGCGTTTCACACGCGCTTCTTTTCGTTTCCGGCCGAAGTTTATGTCGATTACCTGTCGGTTTCTTTTGCTACGTGGGAGTGTTATCGCGCCGTCGGACACCCCGCGAGTTGAATCGATTGCGTCACGGATCTTTCCGGCCGAACGGTATTATCTTATTTTCCTTTTCTTTTCTTCACCGTTTATTATTGCCGTTCCGAACGGCCAATAAATCTGTTATTATTTTGTTATCATTAATCCGTTGGAGTACGAATTCTTTCGCCCGCCCCGCGCCATCCCCTCGCCCTTTTTCCTCGCCCTGCCCCTCTGCCGTTAGGCGGAGCCGGCCGGCCCTCGTGCGATCGACATCGGGAGCGGCGTTTACGGGTCAAGTATCGTTGCGTGTAAGAATTTCGGTAATCGTGAAGTTTCGCGAGTGACGTGACCGAGAACACGTCTGGCGCCCAGCGTTTCGCGTTGCCGCTCCTCGTCGGTCGCCGGAGGGACA
>NW_012026897.1:39403-40154 GCF_000956235.1 Wasmannia auropunctata | reverse complement strand
CGCGCGCGTTGCGTGCGTGCGTGCGTGCGTGCGTGCGTGCGTGCGTGCGTGCGTGCGTGCGTGCGTGCGTGCGTGCGTGCGTGCGTGCGTGCGTGCGTGCGTGTGTGTAGGCGCGCGTGCGAATTAGTACTTACATTGTACTATCGTATAACTGGATTGCGTCTATATCTTCGTTTTTAGTAAATAAATCAATGGGATCTATATTTCTTAATTTTTCTATTTGTTCTTCAGTAATCATTTCTTCGGTAATTTTTTGTTCGACTGTTGTTAGAAAATATAAATATTAATATATTTTGCATGTATATCAATATTACTATGTACGTATAAATAAATTTATATGTATTGTGACGCTGCAGTCCGCTGCGGCGAGGCAGCGTCCCGCCGCCGTCACAAGGCGCGGGTTCGCGCCCCTTTTGCCGGACCGACAGCCGCGTCGTGGAGAGCGAGACCGAGATCTCCGGGAGGCCCGAATTTAAATCGCGTATCGTTTATTAATTTTGTTTGGAACCTCTTGCATGTACCGCGGCACCTCGCCGGACGAATGGAGTACGGGGGGAGTCAAGGTCGCTGACGGCGGACCGAGCATGGAGTACGGGCGACCTGGCGCAGGAACTACGGGGGCACACACCGGGCACGCGGCAAACAGGTGGCAGAGCGCGCACACGCGGAGCGCGTGACCGCGCAAGGACACTAGATCCGTCAGGAGCGCTACCGGGAAGGAGAGCGGTGGAACGGAGGCCCGCGAAGGGAC
>NW_012026897.1:35804-39353 GCF_000956235.1 Wasmannia auropunctata | reverse complement strand
ATATATATATATAATATACACGGAAAGAACAATTATATTATATATATTTATATGTTACAGTATTTTACACACACATATATATATATATATATATATATATATATATATATGTAATACTGTCAGAATAATACTGTTCAACAAAAAATGACTTTTTTTCGAACATTATAACGAGACTAATCATTTTTCATAGTTTGGACACTGGATCCGAATTCCCGGTTGTAAAATTGCTCTAACACAATAATTTTGAGAATTTTGCAAGTAAAGACTATTTTTACGTATTTTTTCATACATTATAACTTCAAAATGCAACGTGCTGGAGAAGTGTTCTTACCATCAAAATTAAGTATATTGTTAGGACTTTCAATTCTCAAAAGAAACTTTTTGTGTCCGTTATGGTTAACAAGTTATTCATCGTTAAACATGGGTTCTATTGCGGAAAGATATGAATTAAATCATTGACAATTTACCAAACAGCTTCCAATTTTGTTTAATTAAAATATAATTGCTGCTTCCTAAGTGTTTAGAAAGACACTTAAGTAGTAAAGTCAAAAAAGAATTAAAAGATATTACGATAATTTGACAAAATGACAGATATATATAGCATGTGTACGATTTAAGACGTAATGATTACATTATTTTCATTAAATACTGCGTATCATATTTACTGCTTATTAATCTTTTCCTTTCTTTCCTTTTTATACTTTTTTAAATTTCCTTTTTTTAAATAATTAATAATACATGCGATATTTTCTGGAAGCAATTATACATGTTATGAAAGAAAGGATGAATAAAAAGAATATAGCTATTCAATTTAACAAAATTTGACTTTGATATAAATTAATTCTCAGGGTACGAATATGTAACCTTTCGAAATTGAATATCCCAGTTTTAATTAAAGATATTACTTTTCTATATGCAAGTAGGAATTTTTTTGTACATAAATTGCTGCAAATGCACAGCTGCGTGTTTTCATTAAATGTGGCAGACGTATGTACTTACATCAAAATAAAAAATATCAAAATAATAAAGGTACAATTGAGCTTATAAATACGAAGATTATTAGAAAATTTCGTTATCACGTAATCTTGATATAGAATACACGAATTATAAAATAAAAAATAATTATGATAATAAATAAGGAAGAAAAACGCCAAGATTTTTCTGACTTCAAACTTTAAATGTATATATTCATTATAAGCACGAATTTGCACACAAGCATGGAACGAAGAAAAATGGAAACATTCGAGGCGAGATGCATCGGCAAGTTTGAGGATAATAACTTGCGATGGGCATGTGCCAGATCATTATTTTTACAAGTTCTGCACACGAGAGCTGCATAATTGTTTGCACATTTTCCAAGGTACATTGTGGCTTGTATCTCCGGGGGGGGGGGGGTTGCACCCCAGGGCTAATTGGTAAGCAACGAGTTTGCAACGGATAACTGCAGCTTTCATTAAACTCTATTAACGCTAATTACAGAATAACTGAAAGCTAATTACAGAATAATTGTGGCATATAAATAAACAGCTACACGAACCTGCGGTGAGGATAGTTAATAAGTGAGTTAATTTGCAGACGTATATCGCGGATGTATATCGCATTGCGGCCCAAACACATCAAATCTTACTTTAGGGACGTGCCGCAACTCGTCTCAGTGCAATAATTTTTAATCACGGTTGGGCTTTGCGAAATACAATAGCATTGTAATGATCAGCGGCTATGTATGCGCGATATTTCGCGGAACAGACAATGCGACCGAGATAAATAATATTAATATTGTAAATGAATTTTAATGTTTGTCTCCACGACATCGTATAAACAATCCATCGATTTGACCTATAATATCTGTGTGTTTGACGCTCTTCTTTTAGTCCACAATAGATCCTCGGAGACATAACATTTCGTTGGAAGCTTAATGTTATACACCGTTACCAATCAGCTGGTGAAGCATCGTTGGCATAATGAAGCGACATGTTAAATATCTAATATGAAATTACATTGGCTGGAAAAAGAAGACAATTAATAACATCTGCTCGACATTTATCTAAATTTCCATATGCGTGGATTTGGTTTAGTTTGTAATATCATATAATAGCGATTAAGAAAGGCTATAAGTAACCCAAAACTAGTCTAGCGTTTTTAAAATTTTAATTTTATTTAAATAACTTATTAAAGAATTTTTATTAATTGATACCTTTTGTTTTATGCTCGTCTTTGGCCTATTGTCCTGTCTTTTTTATTGTTTATATATAACAAGCTAGTAATTTATTTATTAAATAATATTATCCAAGTAAAATTGAAATAAGATACGGTTCGTATGAAAAATCAATAAAATAGGAATAAAGAAACAAGCCAATAAAACGAGCAAAAAACGATGTTATTTAATTCTTTCTTTTTTAAAAAAAAATTTTTATGGGATTTAATCATTCTTATTTTTTAGAAAGGTTGTAAAATGAGAATGATAAAATAACATCGATTTATACGGCCCTAAAATAATACCTAAATTCGGGATTTTTTTCTGAGTAAACAGATAACTTTATTAAAAAACTGCTTTAAGGACATTGTTGTACATATATAATAAAATATTTTTTTATTTTTTTAATGTTCAAAATAGTGGCACACTGGCTGACTTGTCAAAATGCCTTTTCTCTAAATTTTGAAATCAGTGTACAAGATTACAGGCACACAGTTTGACCTTGAACAAAATACAAAGAATTTTTATTGACTACATATTAAAAACTTTGGAAGTACGTAGGGATTTTTCTAAATATTGATTTTTCTAAATGTGTATTTTTCACCAGTACAAGTCTTCTTAAAATAGCTGCCATTTTGAGAAAAATCTTTACGTACTGTCAAAGTTTTTAATATGTAAATAATGAAAATTCTTTGTGTTTTGTTCAAGGTCAAACCGTGTATGTACCTGGAATCCTGTACACGGATAGAAAAAAAAAGGATTTCGCAAGGCCAGTGCCATTTTGGACATAAGAAAAATAGAAAAAATATTTTTTTAGTTTCTTATATATGTACAATAATGTCCTCTAAGCAGATTTTAAATAAAGTTATCCGCATTTACCCACAAAAAATCCCAAACTATAGGTACATATCATTCCAAATCTAAAACCTCAAAGGTAGCATAACCCTTTAAATATGGTGATAAAATTTATGGTGAAATTTAAAAAATTGTTAGATGTTCTTTCCTTCCAAGGGAATCCTTAAATTATGATTAATGAAATTGGATCAGGTATACGGGGAAGGTCACTCCACGTATTAGTTTCAAAAATGTTTATTACTGAGATTTGTTTAATACACCAAAAAAAAATATATATACACGAACTCGGTCGCGTTGATAATATGATACGAGAGGACTCGGCCTCTGTGCGAGGACTCGGCCTCGGTTCTACGAGAGGACTCGGTTAACGTTCTCTTAGGCGTACGCTTCGCTACGAAAATCGTATCTATCTAGGCCCGTCGGGGCTGTCCTTTATATAGGGAAACTCTCGGTGAACATGGGCCCAGCATGAGTCATGCGAGACACATGGTTGGTCCTGC
>NW_012026897.1:34722-35754 GCF_000956235.1 Wasmannia auropunctata | reverse complement strand
CCCCGATGGAGATGGAGCACGCTCCCGGATCCCCCAGATAGGCCGAGGCCGATGTCGAGTACTCTCGACGAAGAGTGACAGGAAGGAGTCGGACGGGACTGTCGGGACAGGAGTCGAGACAGGATTGGATAACCCGGCTTGCGCCGGTCGGCCTTTATATACCGGCGAGCGTCCCCCACCACGCGGTATCTGCGTGGGCGGCCCCCACCACCCAAGCAGCGCATGGCAGTGGCGCCGAACCTCAGGGGCGCCGGATTTAACTAGCGTAGTAACGCGAAACGTTACAATTTTAATATAAATTACCGACGTTAAAATTGGGATATTAAATATATGAAACGAAGATATCCATACGAAGCGTCGTTTATCGCGAAAGAGTGTACATTACCATCGATACAAGACAATATCACACGCTTTCATCTTCTATTTTCTGCGGGCTTCACAATTTTCCCGATTTCAAGCGAATAATAATTCGACTGAAATTAGATTTAATCTGCGTAACATTATACAACGCTATTTCTTTGAATAGACTCTCCTCCCTCTTTCCTTTCGTATCGGCGGGGAAGATCAGATGGGAATCTGTTATCCTTAAGCGCGCGCATTCGGTTCTCTCTTATTTTCGTCCGCCGTTCGGTGCTTGCTTGACCAAGTTCTCGAATTACCGCGAAATAGAAGCCCATCATCCGGACTGTTGACGCGCGCGCACGTGCGTGATAAATCCGTTCTTTCTACCGCGAAATTTCGCTCGATCCATCGCGAAATCCACCGACGGTGGCGGATATCGCATTTCCATTCCTCAGGATTTTTATCTCCCGAAATTATCCCCGCGCGTATCGATCGTTTTTACGTATATGTATATAGATACACTTATCCGCTCGCGTAGATGCGCGGCGCGGCCGTACGACGCCGCGCGCGCTTTGTAACCCTTTCGCATAGAAGTTTCGGTATTACAGGCGGATATTCTGTGTAAGTATAGCCCGTACCATGCGCTTTACATACGAGATCGAGAATGATGAAGCGCACCTCACCGTACTC
>NW_012026897.1:33253-34702 GCF_000956235.1 Wasmannia auropunctata | reverse complement strand
AAGAAAAAAAAAATAAACCGAGATATTTCGCTCGAATGGTGGATCGTCGATATGGTGGATATATCATATTTGCCAGGATACCCAACACCGACATACCCACCAGCAGCGGCGTATCCAGCGGCGCCGGCTTATCCAGCGGCGCCGGCGTATCCAGCGGCGCCGGCGTATCCAGCGGCACCGGCATATCCAGTGGCGTCTAGCTACGCAGCGGCGCCAGGATATATGCCACCAGGATATAATTGTTGTAAGTATAACTATTTTGTTAGTGTACAATTCAAACTTCGGTATTCGTTTTTCCCTTAGAACATATATTACTGGAAGGAGAATAGAGTGCTGAACGTGAAGCCAACATCTGTGTGAGAGAGAAAGGTATAGATTCCCAATTGTTTGTAATGCGCATGTGCCATTCAGACTCCACTTAACCCCGTGTTTAATTTTTGTTTTAAATTTCAAAAAATAAGAAAATAAACATAACGGGCTGAGTAAGGGCTGAATGACACATGCGCATTACAGACAATTGTGAATCTATACCTTTCTTTCTCGCACAGATGTTGACTTCACGTTCAGCACTCTATTCTCCTTCCAATAATATATGTTTGTGTCTAAGGTTTTTCCTCACTTCAAGCGCCGCGTGCTGCAAGTAGTATTGTTTTTTATGAAATGCTGCACTTGGAGTGTGAAAAATGACATCGAGATTTTGTTTTCCTAACATTTACCTGTAATTATGTGTAAATATTTATAAAATTTTTTTTTGTTACAGCACCTGGATACTGGCGATAAAAAGAAATAAAATATCGAAAAAGCTAAATAAAAAAAAAAATATACATGTTATAAAATATATATATAGATATATGTGTGTGTATGTGTATAATATATATGATAAATACATAAAAATACATAAGATTTAAGATTTATTTTATCCTTCCCTTTTATTCTTCATTTTTGCCCAATAATTCTGTTATAACTTTCCTTTTATTATCCTCACTTCGCCTTTGTTAACTATAATTTTATTTCTCTTTTTTCATCTTTTTTATTTATGTTATACATATATTAAAAATAAAAATGTACACATTATATAGATGTTCCCAAAAATAAATATAACAGGAATTTATAAAGTACTTCAATCAACTCAGTTAACGTATTAATAAGTTTTAAATATGACATGGTATACTTATAAATTAAATTTCTGTATCTACAATTGCTTTTGTCTTTATATTAAAATTAATATGAATTTTATTCAATTTAAATGGACATTTTTTACACAATCTTTTTTATATTAGTTGCATATTTTTTCCATCAAGGCAAATGAATAGTTTTACATTCAAATATTCTACAACGACGGTTGCTTTAGTCTTCGAGTTTTCTACTTACTTTGAAAAGTCAAAGTAATTGTCTTAGTAGAAGTAGTTTATTCCTTCTCAAAGTCACTAGAAAACTCGATGATTAAAA
>NW_012026897.1:31907-33233 GCF_000956235.1 Wasmannia auropunctata | reverse complement strand
TTGTCAAAGCAGCATTAGATTTAATAATTTTCTATAGGGGTAATTAATAAATTTAAATTTTCATTAAAATAAAGGACAAATAATTAACTCATAATATGCAATTTGCTCTGCTAATAATAATCTTCCCAATATTATCTAATATAAATAAGTAATAAATGCATAACTAATTAATTAATGGCACATAAAAAATAAAAATATAAGGGTCAAATTATATCTTTGTGTCGATTTAATCTAATGTTTCGTAAAAAAATTAAAATTACATATGGGAAATAAAAACATTTCTGTTTTTATTTCCAATAGTCGTATTTACAATATATTCGCATGTTTGAAATATCTTTCCTCCTGTATACATAATTATGCACATCTTAATAAATATTACGACCGGAATTTCTGATTATTTCATTGGTAAATGTTGTTAATCTTTGACGAATGTGATCATGCAACTCTTTTTTATGCACTGGTTCGCATTGATAAACGCATTATTTAATTAATTAATATCCCAAAAAGTCTATTGGAGTTCAATCTTCGTGGCTAATTAATTTGACCACCACGTTTAATCCATTGATTTAAATACGCTTTGTTCAGTGCGTTTCAAACTCTTCTTGCGATATAAAAAGATGCTCCATTGTGTTGAAAAAAAATTATATTTAATCGCTTATTTAATGGTACATTTTCAAGTAATTCTTTTAATTTATTTAAACAAATTGAAAGTATGTATTTCCATTTAATCTGTTCGGCAAAATAAATAGCCCAATCTGAAACGTAATATTAAAATTTATTCTTTAAATACGTTTGTCAATTACATTTAATATGACGATAATTTTAATAAGACAAAATATGCAATACCATCTGATCATTAACAATTTCAGTCCACAAATTAATTTAGAACTTATGTTGAAATCTACTGATGTTGCGTCGTGGTGGAAGCGAATGCGGACGATTGGATCGACAGATTGAGAGACGATTGAGCGAATAGACCTTTTATTTTAACAATTATAAGAGAAATTAACAAAAAAAGAGAATTACAATAATTATTTGGTAATCGCAAGTTCGCGGCACACGAACGGCAAGGTGACGGTGCGACGAAGCAACGCGAGCGACCGAAACCGAGAATACTGAGATCTTTTCTGAGAAAACTGAGAAAAGGACTGACTGGACTCCGGGCGGGAGCTCTGCCATTTATACTCAAGGCATGTTGTTTGTCGAGTATTTTCTAATCGCGAAAATGCCAAAAAACAAGCGCGGAATGCACATCGTCATTGACACGTGATCGTGGTGTGCCGGGCGATCAGCTGATGTCACGAAACGTCGGTTGCCGACCAGATG
>NW_012026897.1:31253-31887 GCF_000956235.1 Wasmannia auropunctata | reverse complement strand
CCGTGCATTATAACTGAAAGTAAATCAAACTACGCTAGTAAACACCATAAATACAAAAACAAACTATACATTCTAAAAAAAGAATTCATGGTCCGGTTTATTAAATTAATCGCTTTCTAAATCTTTGTTTCCCTCTTTGCCAGGACATTCGGAACGGAAGTGACCCTTCTCGCCACATTCCCAGCATTTTTTTTCTTTATTCTTATTCCCAACAAAATTTTTATTCAATTTCCTCTCTTTCTGTTGATTATCTTTTTCAAAATTTTGATTCTCTCCTTTCTCTTTAAAATTATAAAAACTTTTCTCTTTATTCTTTTCAAAATTTAGATTATTTTCCCTTCTTCGTTCGAAAGTACTTTCCTGTATCAATATCAATTCCGCTTTTGCTCTTTCAACAGCCACTCTCAAAGATGTTACTTCCTCCAGTTGTAAAGCTCTCTTTACGAAACTGTCAGAAAGAGCGGAGACAAACTGCGCGCATGCTATTTTATCACGCGTTATATCAGGACATTCAGGGTATGCTAATTGTGCGAGCCTTTCTACATCGAAGCCAAAAGACGCAATATTTTCCCCGAACTTCTGTTTCCTATTAGTAAACTGTGAATAATAATTTTGCAACGATTGTGTCTCACCA
>NW_012026897.1:28696-31203 GCF_000956235.1 Wasmannia auropunctata | reverse complement strand
TTTACTAAGAAAATCATTTAATCTTTATTCAGAATTCTTTTCACCGGATTTCCCCATTTTTTATGAAAAAAATATTTGTTTCAACTTTAACAGGATTGTGCCACGTCTTTCCGTTATCCGATCGAGCTCAGCTTTTACACAATTTTTTTCTCACCAGATGGAACAACTTTAGGGAGCATCGTGAAAAAAATTCGGAAAAAAATTTTCACCAAGTATAAATAAGGTCCACCCTAATGTATATATATGTATATTTGTGGATCTTCCTGATAGTGTATTCTTACAGTATTTAATGGTCCAACATGTGTTAAATGTGTTAAATGAGTTTTTTTGCAAAGCGTTCAAACAGCCTACTTTATTATTTTTGGAAGGCTCGTTTCCCGAGTTTTCCTGAGTAAATAACCATTTTTTAATGAATGTTTGGACCTTCAAAATGATTTTATAAGTTTAAAAGGTGTTGGTTAGAGGTAAAAAATGGCCATTTTTACACATACTCCTTTACTGTCGATTCGATGTTGATACAATAATTTCGACATCAATTCAACGTCGATTCAATTTAATTGGCAGTCATTTCTCTCTGATGAGATAGCACGTGTGTTAGAATAAAGTGCTTTTATGTTAATTATGCTTTATTCCCGATTTTTATGTTTTAATATTCATCAAATATAAAATATACAGACAAAAAACTGACTCCTTTGCGGTTAATTCTCACTAGAATTTTTATTTTTTGTGGAAGGGGTTCTGATTTCACAGAGATATAATTTTTTGTATTTTTACAGTGTTCGTAAATATACGCATCGAAAGCGCAGACAAAGCAGAGATTGACAACAGAATTTGGGCATCATGGCATTATTATTTATTTATTCTGCAATTATAGTTATTTATATCCTTTTTATACAGGCTGGAATTAATGGCGGCGTGATATTAATCACAAAAACATAATTTTATCGTAAAGATTAACATTAATAATATTTATAAAGTTAAACAAACTTTCATGTATGTATATTCTTGTATATGCGCACGCATGCATGTAGATGTTTAATATAGATACAGTCGATACAGAGTGCCCCATTTTATATTTGACAGTCAAATATTTGGAAATCGCGAGGTTTGAGAGAAAAATGTTTCAGACAAAAGTTGTAGGGTTTCGAGGAGGACATAACACGATGACTTTGAATTGCCCTTATATGGTGTTTTTCAAGGTCATTCAAAGGTCCATTTAATTTTTTTAAACAGAATGTGGTATGTTTTATTACAAAATCAGATAGAGCGTTTAATTTTACGTAAAAAAGTACTATAGGACTTTTGGTTTAAATTTTTTATTTAAGGAGATATTACACAAAAAAGAAAAGTGTGCATTAGGGGTTCAAGATTCGTTCGAATCTGACGCTATCCGGATATCCGTTTATCCGGATTACGAATAAATGTGACGCTTCAAATTCGGATTATCCGGATACCCGAATCTTCTAAAATATCCGAATAATAAAAGTATCGGATCTGGATCCGCATTTCGAATTCGAATCTGAATTCGCAACAAATTTAGATTCGATGAATCTACTTGCTCTATATAAATATATATATATATATATACATTATATATATATATATTTTAATAACTCAAGTATTGTACTATTTTATCCACCATTGAACAATCTTTTTTAATAAATTAATTAATATTCACTATTTAGAAAATAAATTTATTCTATTTTAAAATTACGATAAAATTAATAAAATACATAGCGAATTATGCATATTATCTATATATAAGTATTCTACTATTTTATCTATTGTTGACCAATCTTTTTAAATAAATAAATTAATATTTATATTATTTTAAAATTACAATAAAATAAAATATTGTAACGGTGCACCCGAAAATGCACCGTTCCTCGACGAACGCCAGTCGGGAAGCCGGTTGAATTTCAGTCACCGGGAGACGCAACTCCGGTTGCGCCCAAGGGCGCGGTGCGCCCCTTTGTAATTTTATAGGAAAGAAAGCGAGCGCTCGCGCACGCAAAGTCCCGACAACCGCCAGGGACGACCAAAACGAGCGCACGTGCACCCGGCGCCGCGCGGACTTTGGCAAGCACGCGTACTTATATTTTCCGCCACGGGATAGCGCTCGGGATTTGGTTTAAACAAAGCACTGGCTAATAAAAAAGAAGCCACGGGATAGCGCTCTCCGCCGAGGAACGGATATAAAAGGGGCTCGAGATGACGTACAAGCAGTGTTGTTATGCGAGTCACCTTTTCGCGCATGCGCACTGCAGCGCTAACGAAATCCAGTAATGTATACGACAGAGTGGAAACGAGAGGCCCTATTGTTTTGGCGGGAAGGCGGGATCTAGTCGAGAAGAAGGTTAAAGAGTTAATGAGGTACGTAAAATAACATTTATACGTATAAATATTGTGCATTATGGATTCCAGCGTCGTTAAAGGAGCTATTAAACAAAGTAATAGATCTTTTCAAAATTCTTGGTTAGACGAAAATGTTTTTAAAGGATGGTTGG
>NW_012026897.1:24569-28646 GCF_000956235.1 Wasmannia auropunctata | reverse complement strand
ACACCATATTCATACCCCATCTCCATACCGATGCCGAATTTCATACTGTCCTATATGAGTCCTATGTATTATCATTCTTGCCCCTATGTGTGTTACCTATATGTATACATTTTTATATGGGACTGTTACGGTCCCATATGGGGCTATTACGATCTTACGTAGAACCTTCATGATCCTTTACAGGAACTTTATGGTCCTTCACAGGACCTTTATGGTCCTTCATGGAACCTTCATGGTCCTTCACTGGACCTTCATGGTCCCATATGGAATACCTATGGGAATTTGCGGCAGGGGAGCTCGACAAATTTTAAATGCGAGAAATGTATACCAACTAAAACACTATCTAGCGGCAGTTTTACAAGTATTTAGTGATAGCATAGCTCGATTTTTACCGACAATCTGCGGTCAAGTTAAGGGGAAAAACCACTCTAGAATTTTCAAAAAATTGATTTTTTTTTGCTTAAAAGGTACCTAAGGATCTTAAAAATAAGATACAACATCATTTATAAGGTGGAAATTTTTTTAAGTGCCTGTATTTCGATCCCGACCGAAGCCACCTGCTGCGCGCTCGGAGCAGGTATAAGACTCGGCACGACGCGCTACGATTCTTACCATTTGGGATGCTTATGCTTGCTTGGGTAATAAAGTATTAATTACCTGTTTCATCGAAGAGGTCATAGATGGCACTAGTAATACTACCGAAAGTAAATAATAGTTGTAGTTCAGTGTCGGTGTTACCGTTGAATGCTATTCGCACGACACGTGGGTTTTTTCTCCGCATTTTGTTAAATTTTGTGGTTTTTGGTCGGTATTTTTTGAGTGTACTAATACAAATTTGCATCATGAGTGACGGTAATGTGAATCGTTGTCGAAAAGGGACAAAAATTAGCAGCGGACATGAAAAAAGACGAAAATCATCAAGTAAGCAACCGATTTGAAATGGAGACGCCGGACGATGCGAATGTTAGTACATCTGCAAAAAAATTAAAAGACTCCGGTGATGACTACGACATTGAAGTCGATAATACTATTAGCTACCGCATCATAAACTTTATTACAGTTTTTATTGCTATTTCGAATGCTGTTGTGTGTAAAGAGTGTAAATCAAATGTAACATTTACAGAAAATGGAAAACGTGGCTTAGGCTTTAAAATCGTCATTTCTTGTGCGAACTGTGGTAAAAAGAAAGTGCCAAATTGCCCATTTGTTGACAAAAGCTACGAAATTAATCGCAGAATTATTCTGGCAATGCGGATGCTTGGCATCGGTCTGAATGGAACAATAAAGTTTTGCGCCTTTATGGATTTACCAAGGCCGATTTTTCAATCATTTTACGACAAGGTAATAAAAACGATTTCTATCGCAACAGAAGCCGTTTGTAAAAAAAGTATGAATAATGCAGCTGACATTGAAAAGAAAAGATCAATTGAAAAAGGACAAGAACATGGAATAAGTGTATCTGGTGATGGAATGTGGCGAAAACGCGGATTTTCATCGTTATTCGGTTTAGTAAGTCTAATTGACTGGTTCAGCGGAAAAGTAATCGATTTCGTAGTAAAATTCAAGTATTGTAGACAGTGCGAACACTGGAAGAAACAACTAGACACCGAAGAATTTGAAGAATGGCATGAAAATCACGCAGACGAGTGCGATGCGAATCATGAGGGATCTGCCGGAAAAATGGAAGTCGACGCAGTGTTCGAGATGTTTCGTCGTTCAGAAGAATTGTATAAAGTTAAATATGCCAATTACATAGGAGATGGCGATTCCAAAACTTTTAAAGGCATTTTAGATTCTGATCCTTATAAAAATTTTCCTGTTACAAAAAAAGAATGCATAGATCACGTGCAAAAGCATATGGGAACTCGTTTACGTAATTTAAAAAAAGCAACAAAGGACCTAGGATGAAAAGGAAAATTAACCGGAAAATTAATCGACGAATTATCGATTTATTACGGCCTGGCGATACGTCGAAACCACGACTCAATCGAAAAAATGCGGAACAACATTTGGGCAACTCTTTATCATAAGATTTCTACGGACGAAAACCCGCAGCACGAACAATGTCCGCCCGGTGAAGATTTGTGGTGCTCGTAGCAACGAATGAATGCCACCAATACATTGGAAGAACATCATCATAAAACACCATTTTCCGAAGATGTATTCAAAGCCATAAAACCAATATATGAGGAATTAAGCAGTGATGATCTTTTCACTCGATGCATCGGTGGCTACACACAAAATAGCAACGAGTCTTTCAACGCAACAGTGTGGGCGATAGCTCCTAAATCAACGTCTAGTGGCAAGACAATTCTGGATATCGTCACATATATTGCTGTTTGTGTATACAACGACGGAATGACTCCGATTATGGAAATTATGTAGATATTGGGAATCAAAATCGGATTAAATTGCTCTAATTTCTGCATCGAAGCCAACGAATACCGCGTATCATTAAGTGAAACGAAACTGACTGACGCAGCAAAATTGGCTAGGCAGGCTGCAAAAGCGACCAGAAAGGAAGAAGACCAAGAGAATACCAATTTGGAAGGCTAATTATACGGGGCAGGCATCGCAGATTAAAGGTATACAACAAATTTCTATGATTTTTTCATAAGAAAAACTTTAAACACGTTTTTCTCAAAACTAGTTTTTTCGACACGGCCGAAAACACAACTCGCTCAATTCTTTACCGATTGACTTGAAATTTTGATAGTATCTTTTAAACAAAATTATCTAGAGAAAGACGTAGGATTTTTTTTATGTTGCATATTTCATTTGTTATAAACAATTTAGTGCATATTTTTTAGGCGAAAAAAAACGATTTTTTTTCAAATATTTACCATTAAATCCCTACGCCTTCTTTGAGCTTTTGATATGTAAAATTTAAAAAATTTTGAATTTTTGTTCCAGAGTCAAAATTGGAGGAGAAACTTTTCCGGCCGCGGAGCCCTACATTTATGGCGGGCGTTCAGTCAACCACCTGCACAGCCGCCATTTTGTTTTTGATCACCACAAAAAAATTTATATAAACACTTTAATGTATAGGCAATAAAGACCCCTAAACAAAATTTTCATTTTTTTCGTTTTCCCTAAAAAAAATCTTGAAATTAGGTTATTTTTCGACGCTCTAGAGTGGTTTTCCCCCTTAAGTTAGCAGACACTGCAATTTCTGTTGCCAATTTGCTTGCATAGTATGTTAACACGCTTTGTCATATTTTTGATAACAGTTTGTCGATCATCATATAGTACAGATACTGAAATTTGTTGTCATTCTGCCATCAAATAACGATAGCATACTCTGCTCGAAATCTGTCTCAGCAGGTTTTGCTATCTGGGGAAACGACTGAACAGATTTAAAAACGTTTTTACAGGATTGAAATAGACATAAAATATCATCGTGCTAGATATAAATTAGTAGTAAAAACGAAAAAATATTAAAAAATTACCTTTTTTTTATCATAACTTGTCACCTGACGTAAACATTTCATAAGTACAAAAGTTCTGCAGCTCATATGTACAAAAAAAAGTACCTATAGCGCGCATCGGATTACTTGCACGAATAATACAAGACGTTTTAAGCTACGATTGAAAGCGTAGAAAAACAATTATCTCTTAGAATGCAATTTGTGGTAATTCGTACGCTCGGCTAAGGTAAAGACAGCAAAAATTGCGTCTGGTAATTACAACAATTATAAACAACAATAAACATATTATGAATATTTGAATCTAATTGTAAATCTTTTAATACTTACATGGTTCTTACATAACAAAATGTTTACAATTATGATATTTTTCAAAGAAATGGCGCATACAAAAATATTCCTTGCACCAGGAACAACGACATATTATAGCAGATGCACCACATATATGTGAAACAATGTTGTATTTCTTGTATATCTTTTCCGGAGAAACAAAAGTCTATTGGATTTTCGAATTGTAGGGGCTGTTATTGAAAATTTCAGTGTGCTATTATTAGATTCTTAGAGCGGACATTGTCTCTCAAATTTGCAAGAATTTATTTGCAAGAATTGTCACATCATGAAGATACGGATTTTAACTATACCAAAGAATCTC
>NW_012026897.1:17259-24519 GCF_000956235.1 Wasmannia auropunctata | reverse complement strand
TCGGGGACATCTAATCGCTAACAAAATTGATAACTCAGGCATAATAATGAAGCGCGCGCGATCGGATTTCGCGCGCTAACGAACATTGCGAGTTTTCCAAGGTTTAATAAGTTACATACTTCGCTACGCAATGTACACTGTTAAATCTATTGTGTCAAATTGAACCTTATTTAAGTCGCCACTGCTCCTACTTAATAAATAGTTATTTTTAACTAAAACAATATGATTACTTTTAAATAAAACAATAAATTTAATCCAAATTTGGGTTAAATTTGAACTGTTTAATTATAATCGTAAATTATTTAACTCCATTGTTTTAGTAAAAAATAACTATTTATTAAGTAGGAGCAGTGGCGACTTAAATAAGGTTCAGTTTAACACTATAGATTTAACAGTGTAAGACGAGATTGTTTTCGATACGGCTAGCATGTGGAAAGCGAGAGATGGAGGAGAGCGACAGATCCGTGTCCTCCGTCCCATTACTTCGCTGATAAATGTTAACATGTATCGCATCGCGTAATAAATGTTTCCGATGGTTCTCATAAATTTCATATAATTCTCTGACTCTCTTATTTCAGCGATAAAGAATGGTTTCAAGTATCGTTCACGATTAGTCCGCTCTCAACCTTAATCTTTCTGACTGGAAACAGTCATGAAACTCGACGTTAACTTTTATCTTATTTAGTTACAATGAAAATTTTGACCAAATTTTGCTAGTACGAAAAGAGAGCTAAACGACGATTTCAATCAATCAGACAATGAATCGGAAGTTTATCGTTATTATGCATATAAAGTTCTTCGTGATTTCTTGTATCAGACAATCATTATTCTACATTATTTTGGAATTGGCGAAATATGGAAGGATTTTTATCTCCCGATTTCGCGCGGTGCAGGAGATACATGCAACTGCATCTCGTTGAAATGCTAAATAACAACCACGTAAATGCGCTAATTAAGCGCGAATATTATTCCGTGCGAGCGCCGTTCGGTGAATATGATATTCGCGCTATGTTTTTCATTATTCGTTATTCTACTTGACGGATTAATTATTGACAGTTCGTTGAATGTTCCGATAATGCAAAAAAATCTTACGGAATTACTTTTTTTATTCGTATAACGCTCGCTGTTGCAATGCCGCGATATAAGAATCCGCGATATTAATGAATTATTAAAACATCGAATGATGATCAACATTATCGTACAATAATTAATTGCGTAATAATTAACTGTTATTGGTCGGTGGGATAAGAGACTCGAAAATATAATATATTAATAATGATACTATAAATGGGGTTTGCATTCATGCGTAGGCCGTAAAAGCTTATAAACATGTGCACTATTAAAATTTCGCTTTACTTCGTATAATAGATTGCTTTAATTATACCCGATATCAGGAACTGTTGATTGAAATTCGCGCGATAAATGCGGTACACCTGCAGAGATATATATATATGTATTATATATATATACTTCTGGAATATTTTACCGCTTTCGGAATTAACATATAATTTTTGTTGAAATGTACTTAATAATAAATTCATGAGCCCCTCTATTGTTTCATTCGACAGTAATAACCGTCGACGTGGCGCGGCTCGGCGCGAGCGCGCGAAAGAAGACGCGTCGTTCATTGCCGCTGATAACAACCAGCAGCCCATCGAAGCCGTCGTGAAACCTTTTAGGCCAAACGTTATTGAATTATGCTGACTTGACCCACATTCCAGTACTACGTGTCATTTCCTTTTTTACTTAATGTCTGCCTGTGAAACGTTCCGACGACGCTCGGCTCGGCGGTGACTTTTAAGTGCCCAGCATCTTGCCGCGACGTTCCGTCTTAAACTTATGAAAAACGGGAGGTAACCGAAGTGAACCCCCCCTCTCTCTCTCCATCCCACCTCGCCCGATCGACAAGAACGAAGTAAAAACCCGGTGACCCGGATCTCCGGCGCGTTTTCGCGGGCGGAGGGAGGATTGACGCGGATTGAAGGAGGCGCGCGGGATTTCGGGCACCGAAATTCAATTTAACATTTATTAATATGCAAGCGCAAAACTCACTCACTTGGTGCCAAACAACAAGCACACTTTCCCCGAGTTTTCCTGCAGCGCACGGGTGGCCGCTTGACTTCAAAATGAAGTCATTGTCAAGTCGACGTTTTCGGAAATTGGATCACCTCGTATCTAAATTTCATTCTGAACGTAACGAATCCGAGTCAATTTCCTCGCGCGCGGAAGTGCGCGTTAATTATCGGCAAGCCTGGGCGCCGATAACTCGCTGTAAGTCCTCTGCAAATACCCGCACCCTGGACGAGAATCTCGTCCGCGTCATTGGGCGAGCGTCTTTCTCGAGGCGGAAGACGTCATTAATTGGAGGGCGAGTCGCGAAGGGTAATTCAGGAAATGGGACTTCCTTCCGCCGTGGGGTGCCGTGGGGCGCCGCGCCGCACCGCGCCGCGCCGCGCGCGCTCGGCGCCGGGCAAAGCACCGTGCGGATTGTTAAAACAAATCCTTTGGAGCGGGCGCAAGGTAATTCCATTAATTGGACTCGGGGAAAGGCGGAGAGTGCAGGTGCGCAAATATCGGGACGGGCCTGGCGACACGAGAGGCGAACGAGGAATCTCTCGTCTCTTTGTTTGCACAATCGCGCGCGCGAACCCGACGCAACAAAGAAAAGGCCGATTATTTATTTAACGTTCGAGCAGCTTGTCGTCACCGCTCCGCCCGCGCCGCGCTGGTGCAACGAACAGAAATTTGAAGCACCTGCAACGACGACAATTGAGAAGAAAACGCTTCGGCCGTAAAGGTAAATTACTCATATAGGCGCGTCATTTGACGCGAGCGTCACGCGTCATAATTTATAACCTTTCTTTGTCGAAAACAGTTCTAATTTGTGACGATTTAATGAATTTTGGACTTTAATTTTGACGATTGAACGGATAACATCGTTATTTGCGAACCGAAGAGAGATCTTTGTTGCGTGATTTCGTTATTAATGTATAAGGTATTTATCTAACAATTATTGTACATCGACCATGACATGATTCACCTTATCATATTTCATCTTATTGTATTTTATGGCTCCATGGCGAGTATTCTTTATATTCACATGGCGTTGTAACCAACGTGGAATATATATTCGGATTTATTAACTTTCGCATTGAGTTCGGGATGTACTGCATATTTTAATGAAGACATACTGATGATGAATTAAAAAGGAGTCGAAACGTTTGGATACTTCATTTAAATTTGTATATGTAAAATTTCATTAGTATTAAAGAGATAATTTGCGCCTTAATAACTGCGCTTGACTCTCATTTGCCCGTTTTTATTTGTCAATTTTATATAGGTATATAATTTTTGGCTCTCATGTTCTCACTATTAGGGCATGAACTTTTGAACACTGGCGTCAAATGCGATGACGCTTTTGCATTTCAAATCATGTATCGCCAAAAATTGGAGGTACGTGATTACGAGTGATAGGCACGTCATTTGACGCACGCGTCACGCGTCATTTGAGAAATAACTAGATTAAGTATACCTAGATTTAGTATAAGTTAGTTGAAATATAAACCTTACGTAATTATGACGGACATAAGTATATCTCTTAAATATGTATCGTCAAAAATTGAAGATACACGAAATCTTTAATCAATTGTCTTGTCATTTAATCAAGGACTTGCCAAACAGGCGATACATTTTTACCGCTGAGTACCTTGTATTTATAAATATACGAGGTACATACGCAATATTTTGTACCTCGTATTATATACACGAGGTACGAACTCGGAGTCTTGTACCTCCAAAAGAAAAGTATGTATCGCGAATTCAGATGCAGTACCTCCAGATGCAGCAGCAGCAGAAGAGCAGTACCTCCAATTGTATCGGCAAATTTATTATTACCTTGTATATTCCGTACTTCATGCTAATGTACTGCGAAAAATATCTCCTTTTAGTGTGTAACTCGAAATGTCATTTCCATGTTCACAAAAATACCTCGAATTTGGAGGTACTAGGCGATACATGCAGGTTAAGAGTGTATGAATAGATACTTTAAACGGTCAATTAACATGTTGCGTACATTTTCGCTCTGTTCGTCAGGCGGAGGAAGGAGTCCCCGCCAACGACATCGATCGGCGTCGAAGGAGGCGTCGTTAAATTTTCTGATGTAACAACGAAATAATAATTCATATTGGCAGAGCGTTGGCAGAGACGCGGGTGGACGACATTTTTGCGAAAAAGCCTGATAAAGCTCTCGGTAAAGTTCAGTTAAAGTTCAGCTCAAAATCACTGACGTAAGTTTGATAACTTTCGTATTATAAAACATGAAGTTACTGCGTCAGCAAGCAATTATTAAATAGCCTTGATTGATTAAACTTGCGATTCTCGAAACTTTCGCAATCCCCTCCCTCAAATGATAAATGACGTTACGTTATGCCATCCCTTTTTCTCGTCCTCAGCGACTTTTCCGTCATTCCTTCCCGTGTCTGTCTCGGATATAGCTATCGATTTTATTGAAATTAGGATTGAAGGAGATAATCTATTACTTTCTTTTCATAATTAAGCAAACGCTGATCTCTTTTTAAACTGATTTCACCATTTCCAATTTCCAATTTCAAAGTTAATTAGTACGATTGTGACTATATATATTCATTGCGGAAGACTTTCTTTAAATTTCTACGTAAAAAGAAAGAAAAAAGAAGTATTTTAATTATCTGAAATCTGAAAGACGTATGGCACTTGATGTATTTCGTACTTGTTCGCTAATTCATATTTTCGATATGGCATTTAAGCTTCAGGCAAGCAACTGAGAAACCTCCCCTATCCGCTTACTGCAAATCCTAATTCGAACGTTATACGCGCTTCGTAGTTCATAAAGTCGAATGTACGCGGTAATTTATCATCTGTCTGCAGATAATCTAGCAATGAGCACGCAAAATACGTCTCTATTCGCGAACACGTCAATATCCGATACTGGACAATCCTCGAATTTACGGAAACCGTGTTTCTTCGTGAATGAGCGATTCGCAAACATATTCGGCAGTTTACGTAAGAGCTTTTTTTTCATTTATGCAAATTCCGTTAATAAACTCTAGAAGAGATTTTCGATCGGGGCCGGCTATCGCGGATTTATCTTTCAATCTCATTGAAAGAAACGTCGAGACCGCGCTCCGGCGGTCAGCGTTTTAATTTATCCATCCGGAGATGAAAATAAATTTCTAGTCGCATGCCGCGGCGCGCACGAGGATTGTAAATAATTAATGCGCCCGCCAATCTCGTCGATCGTGCCCATTAGTTGATTTGATTGAATGGCTTCTCCATGTACGCCCGCGTAGGTAGAGGTCGCCGAGCTTGAAAGTATTCCAAATCCGCCGGAATATATTCGGCTGGGTCGCGAGCGAGCGCGCGGATAAACCGGCGACGAGCCAATGCCGGATATCGCGAGATGCAATCTTTTTTGTTCGAGAGATCCTCACTCTTGATAGCGGATTCGGGTTAATTAGCGTCTGATCGCGATGCAGACCTCGCGTGTCTCTCGACATATCTCGAGCGCGACGGGGAGGTATCGATAATATATTGATATAATGTCGCGCCAGTAATCCGCCGATCGCTCACCACCGCGGCCAAGAAATAACGCTGGAACGCCGGTTGACGACGATGTTCATGTTATTACTGAACCGTGTCAGGTAACGTACACTCGCTCACTAAAAGGTTGCGACACTTTCTTTTTTATAGGTTTCAAAACGCATTAATATTTTGCAAATGCGGACCACGATTGGTGTTATACTGCCTTCAGACTAAACATAGTACATCGTGGTTTGCATTTGCAAAATATTAGTTATCTATAAAGTATATATTACGTATATTAAATGTAAATTAGAAACCTATAAAAAAAAAGTGTCGCAACCTTTTAGTGAGCGAGTGTACATACAACAGAGACGCACAACAGGCCGCCGCAGTGAGTTACGTCATTATCGAATTACTACAGAATTACGTCGGCGTGACGCGGATATACCGGATATTTATAAAATGTCGCCGAATCTTTACAGAGTCCGTCGTGTGATAAGAAAGCTTGTCATGCGCTTCTTTCGTCAAGCGTGTGTCCGAAAAAAATTTCCGACTTTTGTTAACTCAAATTCGCTTAAACTCGTTGGACTAAAGTTAACTTAAGTTCCGTTTCTGGAGCAAAGAATTTCGATATTGTACATTTTAATTTCTGACCGATTCGCTGATTGGCTCTTCGAGAAAAGTTAAAAAACAAATTAAAGTAATCATTCGTGAATTGTTCATCTGTTTTACTTCGTAATTTTTTTCCCGCGTAAAGGTGCCTTTTCATGCTGACGTTTGACGCTCATTTTTAGCGTCAAAATTACGTGATCATAATTGGCTTGCATGAAAAGCGGCAACGTCAAGTTTAATGTCAATCGTATTATTCGTTTCTAAAATGTTCAAAACAACAGCCTTTGACGTTGAAGCCGAGAAAATCTAGCTTCTTTTTTTGATGCTAGCGTCGAAGTCACGTGACTACAAAAAATGTTAATTAATAAAAAACATGTTAATTTCTTTACTGCTTACATTTTACTGCTTAAGTTTTTCTGTGTGCCATGGTCCTAACGCTAAAACGAGCGTTTCATGAATTTGCACCTTAAGTGTATAACAATTTTTTATCTTTTAGTTGACAACGTACTTTCGTAGATTTGCAAAATATACTTGTTAAAATTTTGAAATGCTTGATCACAAATATCGAAATGTCGATAGATATAATTATTGCCCTAAGACTCGAACTACGGAAAATATTCCGTCCGATTCGGCGCCAGTCAGAGCGACGGAAATAAAAAAGTAAAAAAGAAAAACTGCGCATTGAAGAGCGGAAAAGTTACGTCGCTTTTTTTTGCAGTCGATCGCAAACTCGGGCTTACATTGGTTATTCTTCGCGATTGGACAGCGTCAAATAAGTTGGATTGAAAAATGTAAGGGACCGCTGAGGCGGAAACGCAACAGACAATCAGAAGCGGATGCGCGAGTGCAGGATGTTGAAGAATGTCGGAGCATCGTGGTGGAAACTATCGAGAGACGTTGGAACTTTAACGCCAACAGAGTGTATATGTATAAACTCCACGACTATTTAATGATTAAACGAACTTACCTGTAAGTGAAGTTCTATCATAATTGTATGAAGCGCCTCTTCCGAGAGATAACAACGTAGTAGTCCTCAACTCTATGCCGGGGCGCCACAAGTTTCAAAGTCAAAACGCCCTCCGTCCATGC
>NW_012026897.1:16870-17209 GCF_000956235.1 Wasmannia auropunctata | reverse complement strand
TTTTGAACAATTTTTATTTGTTAAAATAATATTTTTAGTTTAGGAAGGCTGTAACGTACGGATACTTTTTTATATACTTGGCGTAATCTTTTTCTTTTTTTTAAAAAGAGTTTTGGTAGGATCTCCTTATATTTACAGCAAGGATACTTTTATAACGTTTTCAAACGGAGCGGATTTCGCTCTGCAGATTTCGCAGTCTTTCTTATATGACTTATATATGTAAAAAAAGCTTCGCAACCGATACCGACAATCGTCGTTAAGCGTTTGAGAATCCCGCTACAGAGCAATCAAACCCGCACCGTCCGAAACATTTGAGAATCCCGGTACTAAAAGCGATTA
>NW_012026897.1:12981-16850 GCF_000956235.1 Wasmannia auropunctata | reverse complement strand
TCTGCCTGTCCATTGGCCTGAGGCGATCCTACCGCAATTTTGACATGTTGAACATCCTGATCCTTTAGGAAATCTTCGAACTCTTGCGAAGTAAAAGCGATCAGAAATAATCCTTTTAGGTTTACTATAACTCTGGAAAAACTGTTGCAAACAATTAATCGCTTCTTTTGCATTAGTAGTTTTAGTGGTAAACAGTCTAACAAATTTAGAAAATGCATCCACAATTACCAAAATATATTTTTTTAGTGACACTTAATTGTCTACTGGATCATAATGATCAATATGAATGGTTTCAAACGGAAGATTTCCTTTTGGAATCGGATGTAAATACCCCTTAGACTTACCCTGTACAGGCGAAAACGATATGCACTTTAAACAATGTCGTACATGTTCTTCACATTTCTCGCGGATTCTAGGAAACCAATATGTTCGCTGGATCGTATCTACCATTTTATTTGATCCCACATGGCCCATTTCATTATGACAACGAAATAAGACATGTTTCTCCATAATTTCAGGTACTAAAAATAATAGATTTGTACCGTGCTTTTTATAAACTAAACCATGGCGCAGTTCATATCGCGGATCTTTTGCTGATTTTAATCGTTGAGCGATCTTTAATTTTTGCATCCCGATGTTGCAATACCATAAGGTTCCATTCAAATTGATTGTCCTCAATTACCAATACTCCAAAAGACCTACTTAAAGCATCAACACGAGTTATTTTTTAACCCGGTCGATGTACTATTTTAAAATCAAAATTTTGAAGTTCAAGACTCTATCTCGCTATACGAGCATTAATATCACGTTTTTCTAAAGTTTGAGTAACAGCACTACAGTCCGAAACGATTTAAAAGGTATGTCCTGTAAATAAATTCGAAATCGAAGAGCGTACACAATAGCCAGAGTTTCCAATTCGAAACTATGATATCGTTCCTCAGCCTCAGTAGTCCGACGACTGAAGTAGAATATGGAATGCATTTTTTTATTATCTTGCTTTTGCATCAGAATTGCTCCGAACCCGTGAACACTTGCATCGCAATGAAGCTCAGTACTAGCTTTTGGATTATATATAGCTAACACCGGTGCCTCCATTAGTTTTTTTTAAGCGTCTCAAACGCAAATCTCTCCTTATTTCCAAACTTAAAGACAGTTTCTTTTTTTAAAAGACGATATAATGGTCGAGCAATAACTGAAAAGTTTTTAATAAATCTTCGAAAATACGAAGCTAATCCAACAAAAGAATGCATTTCCTTTATAATCTTGGGTTCGGGGAAATTCTGTACTGCCATAATACCTCTGTCTGTGGGTTGTATCCCTTCCTTTGATACTTTGTATCCCAAATATTCCACCTCTATATACAAAAATGCACATTTCTCCAATTTCAGTTCGAGTTTATTATTAACTAAAACCGTAAAGACTTTTTTTAAAATATCAAAGTGCGATTCTAACGTTTCAGTAGCAACCAAATGTCGTCCATATAAACAACGACATTACCCGTCTCTATTAACTCTGCCATAGCCTCATTTATAAAACGTTGAAATAATTGTGGCCCAATCTTAAGACCAAACGGCATTCGCAAGTACTCGAATTGACTTAATGGAGTTACAAATGAAGTATACTTTACCGATTCAGGCGCCATCATAATATGATAAAAACCGTCTTTGAGGTCCATTAAACTATAAAAACGTTTACCTCGCAATACATCTGGCTGATCATCTATTAAAGGTAGGGAATAATTATCACGTATTAAATTCTTATTCAATGCACGATAATCCACACACATTCTAATATCCCCTGACTTTTTTCGAGTCAATACTATCGGAGAAGCATATTCTGAAACACTTTTTCTGATTATTTTCCGTTCTAATAAGTCGTCTAGAATTAGTCGTACTTTTTCCTTTTCTAAAAATCCTAACCTTCGGGGACCGAACTGACTTATTATCTTTTAAAGTTAAATTAGGTTCTACTCGCACTTTTGGAACTTCCGGTCGAGTTGGTTTGACATAATAATCAACAAAAATATTTTCAAATAACTTACGCATATTCATAGAAACATCATGATTTATATTAATATCAGGGCAATTCGGTTCACAACAAACAAGTAACATCTCACTTACTGCTTTATCAAAAGCCGGGTTATTAGTCAAACGATAAATTAGTCAAAAGATTAGTCAAAAGATTAGTCAAAAAATTGATTAGTCAAAAGATAGATTAGTCAAAAGATTTTAACGTGTCTCTGCCTATTAATAATGGAACAGACAGTGTTATCAGGTACTACACCAACCGTAATCAATCTACTACAACCATTCATAGTAATATTAGCCTTAATTAGCCCCCGTATTTGGAGTTTAGATTTATTAATACCACGATACCTATTCCATTCTTGTCCTGGTGCTCGTATATCTTTTTCATTATTCAAACTTTCTCGAACCAGAGTGATTGAGCATCCTGTGTCAATTCTCGTTATACACGAAAAAGATGCACTTCCTCGTACCTCTATATTGACCTCCCGCTGAAATTCATCTCGAAGTTCCTCGTGTACATCCACAAAATTAATTTCATCTTTCTCTTCAAAATAATCACCAGCATCAGATTTGCTGCTTGCTGATGCCGATTGCTCACCTTTGTCGACCAGGCCTACTTGACGATTGGCTTTCAAATTAGTCTTCTTATCCACATTCCGCTCCTTGGATTTTTTTCTATCAATAGGACAGTCTTTCGCGTAATGACTCGTCTCTTCGCATCGATAGCATTTTATCACTCCTCTAGTTCTAGGCTTTGGACTATCTAGTTTCGGATTATCACCAGAGGCTACCCTTGAAGCAGTTTTGGGTCCCGGACTCTTAAGACTAGAACCTTCACGACGAACAGATGAAATATCTGATGGTGCTTCTAACGTGATTCGTCGAAATGCTTTCGTCAGATCTTGCACTGTAGTAAAAGAATGCATCTTTGCTTGATTTCTTAAAATCCTCATAAGTATTCCTTCGATAATATAGTCAACTATTTCCTCTTCCGCAATCGGAACTTTATTTCCTTTAATCACCTTATCATGACAATAAATGTCAAATCACTAAATGTTTCATTCTTCTGCCATACTCGTTTCTCAAACACACGTTTTCTTTCTAATTTACTCATGGGCTGATTAAACATAGTGTCCATTTGTTCTAACAGTCTGTCCACTTTCATTGACAAATGCTCGACTAATGAAAAATACCAATCAGCTGCTTTCCCGCAAAGCTTTGAACCAACCAATATCTTTGCAGCGTTTTCATCTAACTCGTACGTATCCCGTAACAACTTGAGCTCTCCACCGTTCAAAGTCATCTCCTGAACCATTATACTCACTTAGCAAATCGCTAATATTCTTAATACTCATCGTGGTCCGAGAAACTGTAGACAAGCTATTTCTAATCGAAGACGTCCGTAATAAATCATTTTCACGACGCAGAAGTTCAACCTCTTTTTGCATCAAATTGCGTTCCTTCTCTATTATTTCTATTTCGCGTCGAGATAAATTTTCGCTTACCGGCAATGCAACCCCTCTTTCAGTATATGCTGCCGCTTCCTCTTGTCCACCACTCTTGACGTCGTCCTCAGTTGTTTGTTGCCGAGCTGTCTCCTGCATCCAGGCTCCAGAGGGATCCGCCCGTTGCATCCTTTCAATTAATTCAACCTTATGTCCGATGAAAGACAATTGATATTGCCTCAAAACATTTTTCAATTGCGCCACACTAAGTGTATGCGGATCCATCTTACAAGGAGAGTTACCCAGGTGTCCGTCTCCGATTTCGATGAGCTTTTGATATGTTATTCTCTAGACAAAACCAAAAATTCAGCTACCGCAAATTCGTGCCGCTTGCACT
>NW_012026897.1:10238-12931 GCF_000956235.1 Wasmannia auropunctata | reverse complement strand
TGGCTCGACTTACGACTCGCGGTCACTCCCGATAGCTCACGGCACAATTCGCTGAGAATCCTCGCGCTTGAGGACGGACGCCGATACACCAAATCAAAGAAAAGTCACCAAATACGCGTCGCCAAAAGGGGCGCACGCGACGAAAACCTAACACGAAAATGGCGTTACCGTCCGCAGAGCGCGAGCAAGATTCTCGATTTGCCCGTGGCTTTACATGTGATAAAGAGGGTCACCTCACCGGCACGATCTCCTTCTCGTCCTCGCCAAGTTCCTCCGAGCCGGCAGCAACTCGTCCTTCTCTCTCTATCTCTAAGGCGCTCGCTCGCTAAATCGGCCGCACGCTCGCCGTGGTTGTTCGCACGCAAAAGCGACGTCGATCCCGATCGATCTCGGATCGATGCCTGCACCCCCAGCCCGGGGGTGCGCAACACAGCGGCGCAGTCGGCCGCGACCAATCACGGCGCCGCGGGGGTCCTGCCGTGGCACGGGCGTAATTAGGTGACTTGACGTGTGGGCGCCTCGCGCCCTCGCGAGGTCGCCCGATATCCGGGAGGTGGCGGCGTGGATTTCAGATGGGCTCGTCCTTTGCCCTTGTATTCCGAGGCGAGTTGGCCATCTCGCCCCGGCAGCTCGCGGCGATGTCCCCGGGCCCGGGGGAAAATCGCCGGCCGTATCGCCCTTCGCGGGCCTCATTCCAACGCCCGCCTTCCCGGTCGCGCTCCTGGCGGATCTTGCATCCTTGCGCGGTCACGCGCTCCGCGTGTGCGCGCTCGGCCACCCGCCCGCCGCGTGCCCGGTGCGTGCCCCCGTAGTTCCTGCGCCAGGTCGCCCGTACTCCAAGCTCTTTCCACCGTCAGCGACCTTGACTCCTTTCCTCCGTCGCTCCATTTGTCCGGTGAGGTGCCGCGGTACATACAAGAGGTTCAAAGTAAATTAATAAAATGTACGCGTTTTCAATTCGGGCCTCCCGGAGATCTCGGTCTCGCTTTGACAACGCAGCTGCCGGTCCGGTAAAAAGGGGCGCGAACCCGCGCCTTGTGACGGCGGCGGGACGCTGCTCCGCCGCAGCGGACTGCGGCGTCACAACTCCCCCATGCCAAGAGAGACCGTGCCAGCTCAGCTATCCCTCTCGAGCCACGGGCTGTCGAGGAAGCGATTAACATTGTTGCCGTGAGCGACCGAAACCTCCGATGGGAGGGTCCCTTCTCAGGACGATCATACCGTACACAAAAAAAGAAAAAGAAATGAAACTAAAATAAACGAACTCAAAAGAAAAATCAGTGAAGTGGGGGAAGCAAGAAAATTACCCCGTTGCTTCAATCCTCACTTCACGACCGTAGTCCATTCGAGCCTCCCCGAGGTCGTCGTGGACCGATATCGCATCCCTGTCGGCGACATCCCTGATGCACACGACACACACACATACAGACACTGACAATCACTAATCCACCGGTTCGAGGTACGGTTTCAAGTCTTTCACGTGTACCTTGCCGACAACGCTACCCGTCAAATCGGCGAGTTCGTACACGACCGGCGACAAAATGCGTCTTATGACGAATGGGCCGTGAAACTTCTTAGTCAGCTTAGCCGAAAAATGCTGCGCTCCCGACGATAATACTCGATGACGCTTCAAGACCTGCTCTCCGACCGCGAAATGTCGATCGCGATGGTGCCGGTTATAATACTTGGCTTGCCTCTGCTGGGCGGTTTCGAGATTTTCGCCCACCCATTCCTGTAGCAATTCGAGGCGTTCCATGCGGTCTCGCCATCCGGCAGGGTCGGCCCTGACTACGTCTACGGCGGCCTCGGCCTCATCGCGTTTCCCAGCTACCGGTATCGGTTCTCGCCCGAAATTCAGAAAGGCAGGCGTTGCCTGCAAGGACGTGTGGTGCGCGGAATTGTACGCAAAACGAAACTCGCTTACATGCTGATCCCAATCGCGATGATCTCGTTCGACAAACGCCGTTATCATTGTTTTTAAGACGCGATTAACTCGTTCGACGGGGTTGGCTTGGGGGTGATACGGCGGAACCGTCGTGTGATGAATCCCGTACTGCTCCGTTAACGCGCGCAGCTCCCGGTTCACGAACTCCGTACCGTTATCTGTCAGCAGTACTCGCGGCGCGCCCCAACGAAAAATAATCAGATCTTCGATTGCTTCGCGAATGTTCTTTCCGGTAGCCTTGCGAAGCGGGCGGCACTCGATCCATTTCGTAAATAAGTCTTGCAAGACCAGTAGATACGCGTGCCCCGTTCGGCTCACCGGCAGCGGTCCCATAACGTCCGCCGCGACTACCGTCCACGGTGACTCGATAACGCGCCGTCCCATCAACCCGGCCGGCACGTCCTGCTCGACTTTCGTGCGCTGACACGTGCCGCACCGCCGCACGTAGTTCGCAATATCCCGAAACATTCGCGGCCAATGGTACCGCGTCGCGACGCGCTGGTACGTCTTGTCGACGCCGAGACGGCCAGCATGCGGGGGATCGTGATTCTCGCTGATGGCCTCGCGGCGCGACTCCGGCGGCAACACGAGTTTCCATTCGTCTCGATCTCCAATTACTTCCGACATCGCGCGCGGCTTCCGGAAGTACAGCCCGTCGTCTCGCGCGCGCCAATCCGGATGTCTCTCCGGGTGCCTCGTTATAGCCTCCACGCGATTATTGTACCACTCATCCGCGGTTACTACGGCA
>NW_012026897.1:7509-9168 GCF_000956235.1 Wasmannia auropunctata | reverse complement strand
TAGGCTTGACTCAAGTCGATAGTCGATATATAGCGCGCCGATCTCAATTTGTCTAGTATCGCGTTCATGTATGGTAATGGATACGCGTCTTTCTTTGATACGCTATTCACTTTTCGAAAATCTAGACAAAATCGATACGTTCCGTTAGGCTTCTTAATCATGACTATCGGCGTCGACCATTCGCTTTTCGATGGCTCTATTATTTCGGCCTTTAACATTTTATCGACCTCCGCGTAGATTGCTTCTTGTATCTTCGGCGATACCGGATAATATCGTTGCTTTATTGGCCTACTGCCCCCGACATCTATGCGGTGCTCCGTTAACGTGGTAGCACCAGGTTTTGACGGATCTCCCGTAATTTCCGCTTTCAAAAACTTTGCCAACCGCTTGGCCTCTCTATCGGACAACTCGTTTAAACCGCCTGACGTTACTTTCGTCTTTTCCTCGACGGGCACCAGATCTGACGCGAGCGCTACTTTCTTTGTTTTCGGGGAATCCTCTATTTTCGTTCCTATCTCCCCGTGAGTCGTGACCCCCCCCGCAGTGTCTCCCGTGGTTAACGAAGCCGCGAGGGAGTGCGTCGATACCTGCTCAAATGGGTACTGTCGCGAAAAATTTTCCTTAAAACCCCACGTACCCTGCACGAAGTCCATCACTAAACCGAAAGCCCGAAAGAAATCTATGCCGAGAATGCACGGCAGCGCGAGCGTCGGCAACGCGTACACTCGCATCTTTCGCGACTTGTTTTCTAACTCGAACGGAAGCTCGACCTCCCCTTTAACCCGCGTGGTTTGGTTGGTCGCTGTCGTTACCCTTTGGTCCGGGGCCCGCACGAAACGATACCCTAAACTTTCCACTAAACCGATAGCCTCCGAACCTAATATTGTACGACTTGACCCTGTATCCAACAATGCGCGGACTTCCCTTCCCGCAATCTTAACGTGCAGGAAGACGAGGTGCGAGTTCTTCATCCCGAACGAGCTACACGCGAAATCGGCAGCTATCGACGCGGCTGCTTTATCGGGGGCTGCGGTAAGAGGAGTCGCGGCGCCCCCCGCCTTCGACCCCTCTAAGCTTTTCCCGAACAATCCGGGCAGGTGCGCAATGTTACGTCCGCCTTCCCGCACCGATAACAATGTCTCCGCGGCGCAGCCTTACAGTCGCGCGCGTAATGTCCCGTCTCATCGCAATTCCAGCACTTTCCCGGATTTGCGCGTACCGGGGGCGCGGGTAATACGGCCGCCGACGTGCTCGCGGCCGCGGTGGGTGCGGGGCGCGATCCGGCGTTCCTCCCCCCGGCAGCCTTCCCTTTTCGCCTCGCTCGCGGGGATTCTCTTCCCTCGGACGCGTCAAGAGCGGCGACCGTTACGTTCGAGCGTCGGTCCCGTGCTTCTAATTTGCTAGGCCGATATGCTAAATCAGGAAAGACCGATTTCTCGGGCGTGGGCGGTGCGCGATAACTTTGCGCGGTTTTATCGCTTTGCTCGAGGCGGGAGGCAAGCGTCTCCAACGAGTTAACGTCCGGCATGGAGCCTACCGGGATTTGTCTCTGCAGGCTCGGCCGCAGGTTACGATGCGCGTAACTGACTTTTTCCGCCTCGGTCCACCGCGGTATCAATCGATCGAACAGAGCCTTTAAACACGACAGGTATCGCTTAA
>NW_012026897.1:6916-7456 GCF_000956235.1 Wasmannia auropunctata | reverse complement strand
AGTCGCTGAGCGAGAGGCTCCGTGATGAGCGAGATCTCCGAACCCGGATCGATCAGAGCGCGAGCGGGGACCGGCGAGCCATACCTGTCGTCGACGGAAATCCGTGCAGTAGCCAGAAGGACGACCGAGCGCTCGTCCTCGTAGTGTGCCCCCTGCTGTACGTGGAGTGACGTGGATGCATCAACCACCGCTGGCGCGGTCGTGCAGACCTCGTGAATGGAGGAGTGATGCCGCTGCTTGCACGTGTTGCAGACCCTAGTCGAAGGGCATGAGCTCGGGCGGTGCTTTCCGAAGCAATTGAGGCAGAGATTGTTTGCCTCCACGTATTGCTTCTTCTCCCCAGGCGTCTTCTTCAGGAAGTCATTACACGACAGAATGTAGTGCTCCTTGGTGCAGAACGAGCATTTGCCTCTGCCCGTCTTCTGGGCGAGGTGCGACCGTGCCGTCCTTGACGTGGTTCCGCTCGTCTTGGCTGCATCCCCCGAAGCCGGGTGAAGGGCCTCCAGCGATCGTAAGCGGCATTCCATGAATGTCTTTAAC
>NW_012026897.1:6526-6866 GCF_000956235.1 Wasmannia auropunctata | reverse complement strand
CCCTACCTAACGGTAGAGGGGCAGGGCGGAACTAAGGGCGGACGGGCGGCGGGATGGTGCTGGCCGGGCGAAAGAATTTAGACGCAGTATTTAAGAATTATAATAATGCTACCGTTTATTCCCCGCGTGGCAGAGCGGTAAAAAGCAGTAGCCAAAGAAATAATACAGTGCGGTGATAACAACAGAAAAGAAGAAAAACGAAAAATAATTCGATAATATTCAAGGCCGATAACTCAGCGGCGCGATAATCCTTGACGTGACAAAAGAAAAGAAATCGTTCTCGAACAGTAATCAATTCGGACAGTAATCAATAACGTAACTACCGTCGGCATCGGCGCGA
>NW_012026897.1:5963-6476 GCF_000956235.1 Wasmannia auropunctata | reverse complement strand
TATAGAGCAGAGCACAGCACGTCCGAACGAGTCGACGGCTCGTCTCCAAATCTAATATGTCGCTAGTTTGACAGACGACAACGCGTCGTCAGGGAAACATCCGACAGCTGGACCGGCTCGCTGGTACACCGTACGACGCGGGCGTAACAATGGGCGTAACAGTACTATTTGCATAGCGACGTAATTTAGATTATCGATCCTTGAGAAAACACGATAACGGTATTTTCGGTACCACCGAAATATATATGTACATACATACATACATATATATACAAGGTGTCCCAAAATAAACTTTTGTCCTTAAAATGTCATATTCCTGACTGAACTCTGAGACGATTCTTCCTTTACCAAAATTTTATCCGAAGCTTTGTTTTCAAATTATAACGAGAAATAGTTAGCGAATTACGGACCGCGTATGGATGGTAGACAGGGGCGGCGCAACTTACTGTCTGACGCAGGCGGTACGCGGGGCTTTCGCGACGATCAGCTGACTGCTATACGCGCGCATACACA
>NW_012026897.1:1803-2144 GCF_000956235.1 Wasmannia auropunctata | reverse complement strand
TTTCTGTTGGGTTTGAAAATTAACGGATCCGTTCCAGTCTAAAGTAAAAGCATCGACCGCTATTGAGCCGGGGTCTCTTTTCCAGGAGACATAGTCTTTGCCTTTGCGTTGACTCTTGATGCAAAAAGATCTACTTCTGGGTAACCCCAATTCCTAACTATCTTGCGAAAGGCTATCTCAGATAATTCAAATTCCGTTTCGTTATCTAACCTTCTTGACTCAAAGTCTGCTTCTTTGTTATTACTTGACGAAATATACGACGCGAAAACATATATTTCGCGTTCCTCGCACCATTCCCAAATGGACCTAGCAAGACTACTTAGTTTCTTGAATTTAACACC
>NW_012026897.1:1082-1753 GCF_000956235.1 Wasmannia auropunctata | reverse complement strand
AATATAACATAACAAAATATAACTTGCATAATACAACGTTCTTTCTGAGTGTGTCCAGCAGTCGAAGCAGATCAGTAAGCGCTCATTAATCTGTTCTGTCTGTTGAACGCGCCCATTACAAGCGCGTTCCGAATTATGCTTGAACCGCGTTGATCGCTTCAACGCATGAAACGCTTCAGCTGCCTCAAGTCGAAGGAGAAGCAGTCTACGCGCTGGGAAGAGTGCTAAGAATTTAGTACGGGTAGTACAAGCTAGGGAATTCGTAGCGCTCTCGAAGCGCTTTCAAAGCGCGCAATAGCTAATTCGGAACGATTTTCTGAGCACTTCACACGCTTCAAGCGCAAATCGGAACGCACCAATTGCGCTTGAAGCGCGTAGACTGCAATACTGATGCGGTACGCTTCGAAATCGTTCCGTTTTTTCAATGCGCGCATAATACGCATGAAGCGCTTGAGAATTTCGGAACGGTTTTCTGAGCAACCTATGCGCTGAGTGGGCTATAATAGTGCGGGTATGAATGTTAAAAATGAATACCGAACGGAACAATGCCAATAAACATTTAACAGTATCAATTGTAACTTCAATGATACTTTAAACAAAAACGACGAAAGTGATAGCTCGATATTTTAACATTTAATGAATAATGAGGTGAATTCAATGATAAAATGATA
>NW_012026897.1:474-1062 GCF_000956235.1 Wasmannia auropunctata | reverse complement strand
TATACTAAGCCATTTGAAATAACTTTCCGCAAAAACATTTTTAGACACAGTTTTGCCGCCTACAAATTTTTTTTTCTGGACTATTAAAAGAAACTCAATAACTTAAATTTAAAAAAATTATTATAATAAACATTAACTATATTAAAAATAAAATGTGATATTTTTACAATATCAATTTCGCCTTCTGTTATTAATTATAACTTAAATCATATGTTTCTTAATTATTTTAGATTTTTCGTGTTTCACGCATATACGTTTTTTATTATGCTCTATTTTTCTTTATATTTTGGTGTTTTGATGTTATACAGATGATTAATTGTAAAAAAAATTCCAATTATGAACAAAAAACGGAAATTTAGCTAAAGTAATTTAGCGGCGATAAAGTCTTTGCTTTTTATACATAGCTAAGACACTCCATCCGTATCCATGTGACCATGCGCATTCAGAATATATGCGCTATATGAATTAGACTCATCGAGCAAGATGAAAAAAACTCTTTTTCGCATTGTCGGCGTGTCGAACGAGCGACAGAAAGAATTTAATCTCCCACCTTCTCGTTGTGGTCAACTCCTGCATTATGCGATCGAA
>NW_012026897.1:0-454 GCF_000956235.1 Wasmannia auropunctata | reverse complement strand
GTGTGCCTTGTCGACTCAGTCATTATACGAAGTTATACGATCGGCATGTGGTCCGACTCTACCCTGTCCTGTACCTCCATTCTTACTATTCTTTCCCACACCTCCTCATTCCCTACCACATAATCTATCACCGATTCTCCCCACCCCCCCGAGTACGTCCACATTCCCTCCTCATCTCCTTTTCCACATCCGTTAAAAATAAACCATCCTACTTCCTCCAACTTCTCAATCAATATCCTACCTTCCCTATTTACCCTTTTATCCCTCGATTTCCTTTCATCCTCTTCCCTTCTTACATCCCCTCCCTCCCACCACCCTCCAAGTTCCCCTGTCCTCGCATTGAAATCTCCTCCCATTATCGTCCTCACCCCCTTTTCCTCTGCCCATCCCCTAATCTCTTCCCACTTGCTCTCCATATTCCCATTAACATATACCCCCACAATTCTCCATTCCT